>NC_090725.1:223912833-223922833 GCF_036898095.1 Palaemon carinicauda | reverse complement strand
CGACGGTGCCAAAGATTAATATCTACATCAGGAATAAGAAATTTAATAGACCGTAAGTTTCTGTCTAACAAATTAAGATGACAATCAGCAGCTGAACACCAGACAGGAGAACAATACTCAAAACAAGGTAGAATGAAAGAATTAAAACACTTCTTCAGAATAGATTGGTCACCAAAAATCTTGTAAGACTTTCTCAATAAGCCAACTTTTTGTGCAATTGAAGAAGACACAGACCTAATGTGTTTCTCAAAAGTAAATTTGTTGTCGAGAATCACACCTAAAATTTTAAAAGTCATAGAAATTTAAAGAAACATTATCAATACTGAGATCCGGATGTTGAGGAGCCACCGTCATTGACCTACTTACAATCATACTTTGAGTTTTGTTATGATTCAACTTCATGCTCCATAGTTTGCACCATGCACCAATTTTAGCTAAATCTCTATTGAGGGATTCACCAACCCCAGATCTACATTCAGGGGATGGAATTGATGCAAAGAGAGTAGCATCATCTGCATATGCAACAAGCTTGTTTTCTAGGCCAAACCACATGACATGTGTATATAGTATGAAAAGTAATGGGCCAAGAATACTACCCTGTGGAACACCGGATATCACATTCCTATACTCACTATGGTGCCCATCAACAACAACTCTTTGAGATCTATTACTTAAAAAATCAATAATAACGCTAAGAAACAACCCACTCATTCCCAACTGTTTCAGTTTGAAAACAAGGGCCTCAAGATTAACACGGTCAACGGCAGCACTAAAATCAAGGCCAATCATACGAACTTCCTGACCACAATCAAGGGATTTCTGTACAGCATTGGAGATTGTAAGAAGGGCATCACATGCTCCAAGGCCTTTACGAAAACCAAATTGCAAACTAGGGAATAGATGATTACCTTCAGCAAACCTATTAGGACATTTTGCCAGAAGACGTTCAAAAACTTTAGATAATATGGGAGTTATGGAAATTAGGCGGTAATCAGTGGTACTTGAGCTACCACAAACACATTAACATAGAGGAGTAACATTACCAATTCTCCAACAAGTGCTAAAAGGTCCTCTCCTTGCTAACTTGCGCAAAATAACAGATAACTTTGGAGCTAAGAAATCTGCTGTCTTTATAAAAAGCAAAGGAAAAATACCATTTGGGTCTACACCTCCGTTTGTAGTAATATATTAAGCCTCATTACGAACAGAATGGAACTGTCTGGGAAGATCTGAACGTAAAGGATGGTTAGAATTATAAAAAAAAACTTATGCAACATGCATAATGAACTAATTGAATGACGGTGCCAGAAATTATGTATATCAACAATAAGAAATTTAATAGACCGTAAGTTACTATTCAACAAATTAAGATGAGAATCAGCATCTGAAGATCAGACAGGGGAACTATAATCGATACAAGATAGAAAGAAAGATAAAGATAAGAAAAGAGGAGAAAGGTAAGACTTGAAATGTTTATGTAAGGCTTTTCAGTATATAAAAATGGTAATTAAGCGGTGGATAAAAGTTTGGATAAAAAGTGAGATAATGCAGTATGGCGGTGATACTGCGATTAAATGGATGTTTAGAATATGAAAGATATATCCAGATGATGGAAGTTTTCCAAGGGAGTGGTAAGAAGAGTATAGGCAAATGTAACCAAATAAATATTATTATACCAGGTTATGCTTCTCGTAAGATTTATTTATACAGTGACTTAAAGAGAAGATTACCGAGGTTAGACAATGAAGAGCATGTGTAGATGAACTAATTGTTAGGAAAAGTTTGGAAGTATATGGAGAATTCTGTTTGCGGTATACGTGGAGCAAGAAAATTTCTATGAAAGAATTAATAGAAATGCAATGCGAGGGACAGTTAAAATCTGTCGCCAAATATTTTATATGATACCGATGACAAAGATTGAAAAAGATAAAAAAAGAATAGAAATACCGGTAGGTGGGAGGTGAGGAAAGTGTAGGAAGTGTAGAATAGATGGTGCAGAGGACGAATCGTTAAGGAATTGCTTGATATGCAGGAAGTGCAAGAGTGTGTTACAGATATAGTTGAGTGACGCTACTATCGTTTCCAGAGGCCGTGTAATAGTGTTTTTCCCAAATATCTAATAAACCGGCTTATGAATTTCCATGAAACTACAGCAATGAATGTTTCAAACATTGGCTTAATTTTTGGTGGTACAATGAATTGACAGATGTGCTTAATTAACCGGTTTACTCTTAGAAAAAAGAGGAACTTCTTCCCTTCCTTCAGAGCGTTTCGAAGAAGTGTTACTTAATCACGTAATTGTGACGCAGATGTTCCCCCAACCCTCCTTCGGTGTTTACACCTATGGCTATCCTAGTCCTCCCCCCCCCCCTTCTTTCTTGCCTTCTTTCCTTCATTTCAATTGTTATTGGGCTACCGAGTAAATCCCTGTTAGGAAAAACTGTGTACTGCACATATAAAATGACCCGGAAGAGCAGTAAAATGTTTTATGGTGGTAGATAATGATTAGATGGTTAACACAAATTATCAAACATAATAGAAGAGGTTTAAAACAGGGGTGTGGAATCGCACTGAGAGATATTCTACTCGGACTCCTACAAATTTTAGATTTGCGACTAAAAAATAAAATAAAATAAAAAAATTAAATAAAAACATTAGTAGAAATAGAAAACAATTTTTTTCCTTGGGAGTGATGATGAGTAAAATGTTTAAGTGTCCATTTCTTGTTTTTTTTTCATCCCTCATAAATCTATGATTTCCAGCAATTGGTGATAACATTATTTTGGAAAAGCAAAGCTAATGAATACTTTGATACGAGTATATCAGCTTGGCATGTAGACAATGTCAATGGATTTCTCAAAGTAAGGTTGATTGGTTCATTAATTGAAGTCTGGTATAATTCCAGTGACAAAGTCGCAATGATATTTGTCACATACTTTTTAAGTAACAAAAATAGGTACAGGTACTTATAACATAAATAAATATATAATACTATAGGTTGAAATATGCCCAATGTCAATGCATTATATGAAACATCTTTTAGAAGTCTACCTTCTAAAGAATTCAAGCTACTCTCTCTGGTGAAATTGATATGATAAATTATATCAAACAATGCTCTCTGTCATTTTCTTCCTGGCAATTGATGTATCGAGTAACCTGTGTTGTATGGAAGAATGAGTCCTACGGCTTAACCTAAAGAAAACTATATTGCTATTGCTTTACCAACACTCGCTTGAAGTGCAAAGTGTAGGGTTAGCATGGCTTCTTTCGTCTCCTGTCATAAGTCTCATTCTTGATCTTCAATGTAAGTGAGTGGATAAGATATAAAAGGTTGGTCTTGTGTTTAGGTAAAGTCTAAAGTCACGAATCACATTACTAGGTATGCTGAACTTTTACTGACAAAGAATTTCGTATTGCTTGGGATAGGTCATATGACAATTATCTATGGAGTTTAATAGGCGATTAACAATTCGGGGGATGGGAGGTACAGGGGAAGAAACGTTATAACAACGTCACTGAGGGACGTCATCACTTTTGCGAATGTGTGAGTGGCTAAGACTGGCTTTAGCCACATTTTCTTGAGTAAAAAAGTTAATGAAACGTAATTAGCAATGCACAGTATTTCCCAAAATTAGGCCATTGTATGAAGCGCTGCCTGCTTTGATATCATGGAAATCCATCAGTTATTTTAGGAGTTATTTAAAAAAAAAAAAAAAAAAAAAAAAAACTATTACACGGCCTCTGGAAACGATAGTAGTTGTGTGGGACGTAGGGTTATGCTAAGGTGGGGTTGTGGGAAGGAGGAGGTGGCCGATAAGCTTCTGATCAGCCTTCTGTAAAAGTACATATGACCCAATCTGCGATTGATAATTGTTTTGGTTCATCTTGAGCCAAATGTTGATAAACAAATAAATAAATAAATATATATATATATATATATATATATATATATATATATATATATATATATACATAAACATATATTTATAAAAAAAATTGTCAGTATATTGAAAAAAAATACAGTAAAATTTTCAGGCATCCAATTTAAACTTTTATTCAACATAATAGTTACTTTACATAGCGATACACATTCTTGGAGGAGACAATAAATTACCACAGGTAATATTAGCAAATTTGTGAGTGAATATAAACACTATTTAATGGTAACATAAATTAAGATAAATTTTACAAAATAACTAGTTCTTCAATTAAATATTTTCATAAAAATCAAAAGAAAAATTGTAGTGTTTTCTTCTCAGAGGTATGTCCAATTTCTCATTCTATGTAACTGCAAATGAAATGTAAATATATAGATTAGAAGTGACGTCAGATATTTTAGGAACCTCACAAGCTATTACGTGGTGACACGCACTTATTTTTGTCATATTTTAAAATATTTTCACTTGTATATATCACGTTTCTGGATGAATTTGTTTGCATACATATATAGTTATCTATAACAATATATCTGTGTAGAAACTGTGCATGGAAGATTAAACATCAATAGAAAATATAATCATAAATTGCTCAAAAACACCAGCATAAGATCATATAAGCAATGGTCCAGCACAATTGCTGTACTTTTGTAATAAACATCAGTATCCTAAACGTAACCCTCATTCTCTCTCACCTAATGTCTGCAGTCAACGTTTGTTCTTACAAATGCAATCATAAAGGATGATTGATCGTTCTCCCTCGAAGTAATCTTTTTACAGACATTGCATTCCTTCTTAGACCCTTCGTTCCACAATGCAACAGGCAGCGTCGACGGAATTGCGCAATTGATTTGGCTTCACAGTAATTTTCTCCTAATATACTTTGGACGGTAATTTTACATACGTAGTCCAAAGAGTCCAGATAATCCAGCTCGCTATTCTTCATAATTCTGACATATAATTTTACTCGGTGCTCGTTCCACGGGTGAAATTATAGTTTCATATTTGTCTTTCTTTCTTCTATGCCATTCACTCCGTGTCCTTATATAGTATCAGAGAGCTAGAATTTTATAATGTTTTTTTTTTTTTTTTTTTTTTTTTTTTTTTTTTTAATCAAATATTCATTTTCAGGTATCAATAAATTACTCTCAGTAGGCTACCTATCTGAGTGGTCTGGCATGGTAGTTATCAAACAATTTTGGTACAAATTACTCATCAAGAGGAATGACTCAAAATATGCATGTCCCCATTTTAATCATAATAATTCAAAATATATCTGGAAATCTGTAGTTCTTACGATTTTTTGGGCATAGCTGGAATCTAAATTAACACATTCAGTTATATTGTTATGATTAAATATTTGTTGTAAGTATCCTTTCCAATTTGCATTCAATGTTGATGACGAACTTTTTATTAGTCTATCAATATATTGAAAAATGTGATTTCCATGTTATTTCACTGTTATATCGTCTATTATATCTATAAAACAAGACCAGGAACCGATTTCACTTCGAAATTTTTTTTTTTTGTTTTTATTGTTTTAACGATTAAAGGCACCCATCTAATAGTCACCAAGCGAACCTTTTTGTCAAACTGAAACTATAAAGAATAGTGTTAACATATTTGGAAACGAACAATGATATAACAAAAAGAATAAATTTGCTGAATATTCAATATTAGATACTTTTCACTCTCCTTGCCTGCTAAAAAACGAAGTAATTTCTAACGGAAAAAGGGAAATATAATTTTTGGGTATTTTACAACACCCACATTAGGACATATACTCTGGACATTCATATATACATATATGCACAATTTGAAGTGCAAATGCCTTACAATAATGGTTCAAGATATATAAAATAGAGAAACAACAATTTAGTTATTGCCAATATTATCATTCAAATTTAATATTATCATTCAATTTATTCCTCAGTGGGGTGCGTTTTAAGTGAGGGTTAGATCAGGATGTCAGATATTATGGTTCTCCAGGTGTGCTAAAAAGGGAATATGGAGTTTACTCAGTAAAGGTAAGTAAATCCTGTGGTTTTTCAGTTTCCCTCTAAATGAAAATGAAATTTAACTAATAACCCCCCCCCCTTTTTTTGTGTGAAGAGTCACACCCCGGTAGGAGTAGTCTAACAGTTTTTTGACAAATTAGGTTTTTATGTATTATGTATTGCGTATTCTGTATTATGTATTATGTGTATTATATATTGTGTATTATGTTGAAAAACAAATAATATTCCAGTTTCCATCCAAAATGGCCCAAGATTTATCATGTTCGCAATGTTTAAACAAAGAAATCACAATCGTCAAATGATATATTACACAGGCAAAGCAATTACTCCAAGGATTAATATGCTATATCCTTTACAATTAATTTAAACTTATAAATTACAGATTTTGCAAAAATGTCGAGCGAAATCAATTTCAAACCTTAGAGTTATTTCTAAAATATCTTCTGAGAGGAGGATCTTCCTTAATACAGTACATACTAAATAATTATTTGGTTCATGTATATACTAAACTAAATTGGAACTAATGAATCCTAGTATTGTAATGAATTTTTATTTTTATTCAAACTACCTTCATCTCTCTATTGGTTGTTTCGCAAAATAACGGAAAACTGATTTCCCTACAAATATTAGAATAATTTCCTTAAACGGGAGACGAAGAAATATCCTAAGGAACTGTCCTATTTGAACCATCACTAACATGAAAACAATGACAGAAGTCGATAAAGATAAATTTTTTATTTACACATGGTGTATTCCATGAGACATTGTTATATCGAAATTCATAAGAGCGTAAACATTTCAGAAGAATAAAGTTACGAACCTTTCCCCCATTTGATATATTTAACGGTATCCAAAAGGAATCACACAAAGATCCATTTTCTTTTTAAGAATTAATTCTGAGGAAGTAAATCTCATCATTCTCGTTTGACAAACTTCCCCTAAGGAAATATCCAACTGAAGCATATAAGACGAAATTCCACACGAATGAAGTAATTCCCATTCGTTTAAATAACTTTGAAAAAGTCATATGAAATATCCATCACGGGAGATGGCTTTTTATTTCATGTATAATGGCTCCCTGGAACTATTCTCATTCCGTACAATCGTCTAGTTCTACTGTTGGCATTTCAATTAGTTCTAGTAAGGAAGGCCGTCTCTGCCATATTAATGTTCGAATGAATTCCAAAAAGTTGGTTTAATTGAAACAGTTTTCTCACGACCGAGGAATGAAACGATCGTGAAATATAAAAGATACAATGTGATTTGGCAGAAAGGATGATCCCTCTACATTTTTTACGATCTCATCCAATTCCTATAATTGCAAGAAGGGAATTTTTTAAAGATTTAATTAGGGAACTTTCTTAACGTCTTGACGAGTAAGTTATGGCTTTTAACTGTTAGGTAAAACGCCTTGTTTGCTGAGCAGATATATATTTTTTGCCAGTCAGGAATATAATGTCATAGGAAGAAAAAAAAAAAAAAAAAAAAAAAAAAAAAAAAAAAAAATATGATACATATTTCTTAAACTTTTGTTTTAAAGGGGTATCTTTTGCTCGGTTCATTGATCCGAAAAATATAGAACGTCCCATAGAAAAAATAATTACGTAATAAATGACAAGCAGGTAAACAAGAGATGCTGTTTGGCTATGAAAAACTCATTTGAATATTATTGTAAACGTGGTGTATATATTATAAGCCTTCCAAGGGTGTCAAATACAGTAAAACGCGTATGTGTGTGTGTGTGTGTGTGTGTGAGAGAGAGAGAGAGAGAGAGAGAGAGAGAGAGAGAGAGAGAGAGAGAGAGAGAGAGAGAGATCAATGTTACATAATTATCAAATTCATAGCAGTATTTTTAGATTTATTTCAGAAGCAGGTCTTCTGAAAGCTAATAAAATTATATAAGTACATATTTTCTTTTATGGTTGTAAATTGAATATTATTTTAGTCTTTATTCATAATAAACCATATCGGTTCAACGCCTTTTGGTGTCAGGTGCCAGAGAACTCTAAATCCATCAATCAATCAATTCCCTGAAGTGAAAAGGGAAAAACAAAATATCTCTGATAAAAAAAACTTCGATAAAAAAAATAGCTCTAATCTTAAAAATCAGAACACTTGAATGTTTGTAAGTTTCATTTTTGTTCTGGCGTATTTCCTGCTTTTTATATTGATTCCACCATCTCCAATACACCATTTCAATTAATCGAGTAGACAGAGATAAAGGGATGAGCCAGAACAAAAGAAAGGCTTTCTTTGTGTACAAGTCCAAGGCTTAAGTGTTTCTGACAAAGAGTTCTCATTTGTCTTACTCATCCTTTTTTTTTTTTTTTTTTTTTATTAAGACAATGTATTGGTTACATTGCTAGTTTATAAATCAATTTCCGAGTTCGCAATAGCGAATAAAAAATAAAATGTTGAATATATTTCGTAACTCTCCTATATACGTTAAATGTTTGTTCAGCAGTTGTTTCCCTCCTTAATTTTTCTTATATGATGTGAAATTGTCTTCCTCCTCGTATGCCTCGACCACTTCAACCTCTGGTATTGTAATTGACAGATCTATGGATTCCTATGGCACCGTACTTTCTCTGCTGTATAAATCTTCCTATATTTAAGATTCTTTCCTTATTTTACCTCTCTCCTAGTATATCTTGCTATTGCCTTGGCTGAAGTCTACGTACACCATAGCCGAACAAACACTTTAATTCAGTAGGGAATTTCATCAACATTCATACCGGTGAAATGCGTAAAAGATAGCGGGAGATACAACAGTCCCGCATTATTGCAGAGAAGTATTTTGATAGTCCACTGGGATGATTGTTATCATTACTTCTATACACTTTTAAAATTACTTGGTTTTCTTCTACTGAGAATGCTTTCAATTCCAAAGCTCATCTTAATTAATGAAGCAAATCCTTATGGTTATCAAAATTATTATCATTTTTACATACCAACAAAACTTCTAGGTTGTATCTCTGGGTCTAGATCTGGGTAGCAACCTGCCTTAATGTATTACCCTTATTTACTATCCATCTCACTCACCTTACCATTATTTTCAATGAATTTCATAAACATAGTCTGATCAGTTTGAGATTTTGGCAGCCTTATTCACATCTTATCATAATTTTCGTAAGCATAGTGCATTAATAAATGTAAACTGTTAAGGAAATTTGATCTTGAAAATGAGAAATTTCAACAAACACTTTACCAATGAATGACTCAACGTTACGAAAACGTAACTATCAAACACCATCTCAACTTTTTTTTTTATTATTTTTCAATTTCTTCCTTACTTCTAGACTCTTTGTACCCTCAGGGACCGCCCACTTGAGGTGTTGTCATAGCTATCTCAGATCTGGGAAGTCCTCTTCTATCTCCTTATTTGATGTCAGTGACTGAATTGGTTGCTGGGCCATTGTAACATTCAGTCACTGATTGATTAATTGAATCAATTATCAATTTTGCTTTTAACTCTGTTTAAGCAGTAAATTTCGTGCATTCGTTATTATTATTTTTTCTTATTATTCAATTTGCTAATGTCTTTCTTTTGCAGAAGTTTTAATAATTTTTGTATTGTTTTTTCTCTTTTCCTGTTGTGTGATGACCCTACTGACACTATTCGAATTATAATTTTCAATTAGTCTGGATCTGTAAATTGCTATAATAATAATAATAATAATAATAATAATAATGATAATAATAATAATAATAATAATAATAATAATAATAGTAATACTAATAATAACTACAACAACAACAACAACAACAATAATAATAATAATAATAATAATAATAATAATAATAATAATAATAATAATAATAATAATAATAATAATAACTTTAAATCTACGTTCAGTGATCCAGTCATAATGCATTTAGAATCGAGATATGCATAACTTGTTTTTTTTCTTAACCTTTTTTTTTTTTTTATTTATTTGAGAGTAACTGATAACTTGAAAGTAAATATTAATTATGGTGTTTCTGAAAGCAAATTTTAATAAAAAACTAAATTGTAGAGGAAAATAGATTGCGTGTTTATTTGGATAA
>NC_090725.1:223900333-223905333 GCF_036898095.1 Palaemon carinicauda | reverse complement strand
AGTTTGTGCAGTGAAGTGTAGTTATCACAAGTCGTTAGTCAATTATTACTGGGGTGAGTGAATTCCTAAACTTTGTTATAAGAAACTCCGAATTCTCATTTAGAATTTTTCTTTCTTTGTGCTAATTCCTTTTTCTTTCATAAACTCTTGGGGGGAAATGTATTGGGATTAGTAACATTGTTGGGGGAATTTTATTATACATATGCGTTTACGCAGTGGGCGTTTGTACTCATATAGATATTTTGATAGGATTGAAAGGGGTCAAAGAGATAGAAAAAAAAAGAATACAGCAGTCATGGCTCCTCCTGTCAGCCCTACCCCTGGACCTAGTGGTGTAGGCCAGGCTAATCCTCCTCCAATTGTGACGCTTGTAAATGCCAGGTCAGCAATCCTTCCTTTTCAAGGCCGTGTCAACGGGTTCTTGCCACAAAATGTGGAGTCATGGATTTCATCCGTTGATGCCCATTTAAATGCCAAACAAATCGTAGATCCTTTTGTACAATTACAAGAAGCTAAAAGTTTTATAGATTTTTCTAAGGGGGATGCGAGTGCGTATTTAAGAGGTGTTTCATTTCAGGAAGCAGTTACTTGGGATGATTTCAAAGTTAGGTTACGCGCGATCTATGGGGGTGAGGAGGCTTTGGATGTAGTGTTAACGTTACGAAATACACTTAATCAAGCCACTATGAATCGGCTTAATGTTGTTGAGAGAGCAGCTCTCATAGCTGATAGGCTTAACGAATATCAGGACATTTTAGGTAATTCCACTTGGGTTACTAACGATAATATCTCCGTGAAAGATTTTTTACGATTAATGTATTTAACTTGCATGACACTTATGTTGCCTGAAGCTTTAGTGCGGTGCTTTGATAAGAAGTTAATGCCTGCAAGTACGGAATTGGATGTCTATAAACAGATAAAGAAGCACATGTCCAAGTGTCCAGATCTCGATCCCGTGTTAACTCAAGTTTTTGCTAAGAATGAAACAAAACCACAAACAGTGAACGTAATTAATAATCCAGTAGCGGGAGTGACGTGTTACAACTGCAAACGTCAAGGTCACATAAGCGCAGACTGTAGAACGAAATTTTGTTCAGTTCACAACACAGGATCACATTCTTATAGTCAATGTTACGCGCGTAAGACACAACAATATCCTAGAAATACACAGTCAATTCCACAGTCAGTTCCATATGGAAATAAAAAGAAAAATCCTCATTTTAACAATAAGAAGAAACAACAAAATGTCAATGCAGTTCAGAGTCCGAAACAAACAAACACTTCTTCAAATATCGCTGAGCCTGGGCTGTCAAACCAGACCTCGCAAAGTCAGCCTAATTTTCAGAATGTGCAGAGCAAAGCAAATACCACATAGTTAACTCTAGAGGGGAAGAGAGTGATGTTGGGTCAAGGTCATTTATGTCAACATCAATAGTATTGAATAATCAATTTAATGTTTTATCAGATAGTTGTGAGACAATAGATTTTCCTATGAAACACACAGCCGAATTAAGTAAAACAGTGCATGCTCCCGTAGATTTGCAACGAATTCATACAATAATAAGCCAAAATGAGTTACGGCCAACCTTATATGCTGTAAATTTAGAACACAAATCCTTTACGTTATTTTTTGACTCTGGTAGTCCACGTAATATTATGGATTTGAAGACGCATCATTTGTTGTTTTCGAACTTTCCGATTGAAAAATCAGGAATCAGACTTTCAGGTATAGGAAATAATGAATTAAACGTCATAGGCATAACTCATATTCAGTTCAGAGTCGGTAATCGCACGTTTGCCGATACATTTGTTGTTGTGAAAAACATTAATATGTATCCAGCTGTAATTATAGGATACCCATCTATGGGAAATCAAAACATTATCTTAGCTCCTGCAAAGCACGGCGTGTATATCAAAGGGAAATTCTATAAGTCTTCTAATACTTTAAAGTCAGTTTTGGATAAAAAGGAGACGACAAATGTAACCGTAACGTACGTTGAAGAACCAATAACTTGTCTCACTAGTAAAGAAATAATACACGCGACCCAGCAGAATTCTCGTTCACCCGTAATATCATCTTGCACGCAATATATCGAACCAAACATACCTTCGAATTTAATAGTGCAAATAAAGAAAACACTACCGGGATCAGAAATATTAATCCTTTCCGATACTTTGAAAACCAACGGATTGTCTGTCACACAAGCTATTTATACAGTAGGCTCACATCAGCAATGTAATATCGAAGTCTGTAATCATTTAAATAACACTTTAGTAATTCACAAAAATCAACATATCTTGGATGTAGAAGTTTATAAACATCGTATTCTTACCGTTGCTGAAATCAATCACTCTAAATCAGTTGCGGATGAATCCCTTTTACGATCTATTAAAAATAAAATCAGAAAGGACATTCAAGACGAAGAAATTCAGCAGAAAATTTTTGAACTTTTAAATAAATATACAGATGTCTTTTCCACTACGGATGGATCCTTAGGGAAAACAGATGTGATCGAGCATCAAATAAGGTTAAAAGACAAACAGAAAATTATATATGTACCCTCGTACAGACTCCCTATGAAATTCCAGAATGAAATAAATGATGAAGTAGGTAAAATGTTAGAGGAAGGAGTCATTAGAAAATCAAATAGCCCTTATAATTTTCCTTTAATAGTTGTACCGAAAAAAGATCGAACATGGCGTATCTGCGTCGACTTTCGTCGTCTAAACGAGGAAACGATCCCTGATCGATTCCCAGTGCCATGTACTGACGATATTTTGTCTTTGTTAGGTCAGAATAAATATTTTACCAGTTTGGACTTACTTAAAGGCTTTCACCAGATATCATTAGAAGAAGATAGTATCCCATACACAGCCTTCAGCACAGCCAGGGGACATTATGAATTTTTACGGATGCCTTTTGGTTTACGTTGTGCTCCTATAACATTTACAAGAATGATTAACATAGTGTTTGGAGACTTGTTAGGGGATATATTGCATGCCTATATGGATGATCTTGTAATCTTTTCCAACACCTTAGAGGAACATCTACGTAAGTTAGAACTAGTACTACAGAGATTAAGACAACATAACTTAAGGGTAAAGATTAGTAAGTGTGAATTTTTCAAAACAGAATTAATATATTTGGGTTTCATAGTGTCAAGCCAAGGTCTTAAAGTAGTCCATGATAAGGTGTCGGCTATACGTAATTTTCCCATACCTACTAATGTCAAGGGAATACAGCAATTTCTGGGTTGTAGTGGATATTACAGGCGTTTTATACGCAACTATTCAATAATAGCCGCTCCTTTAACTGATCTTACGAAGAAGGGCGTAGATTTCATATGGTCTGAGCAACATCAACAGGCGTTTAATACTTTGAAAGATGAACTGTGTAGTTCTCCTATCTTAAAATTTCCTGACTTCGGTAAGGAATTCTTCATTGCAACAGACGCCTCAGACTTAGGAGTAGGAGGGGTATTGCTTCAGCAATATGATAAACAGTTTTTCCCGATAGCTTTCTATTCTCGAAAATTGAGAACTTCCGAAAGTAAATATGCAGTAATAGACAAGGAAGGACTAGCTATTGTTAATTCGCTAGTGCATTTTAAGTTCATAATTTACGGTTATCCCGTTAAGGTTCTTACTGACCATAAACCACTAACAGAGTTCTTTAAAGGCTTCAATCACAGCCCTAAACGAACTCGGTGGCATTTAATCATTCAAGATTTTGGCGCAAGAATCGGGTATTTACCTGGGAAAGCAAATATCATTGCGGATGCATTATCACGCAACCCCGTGTCATCTTGTACGGAGTCTTTAGCTGAATTAATAGATATATCAACATCCATGCCTATTGTAAAAACAATATCTGAACAAGAAGATTTAGGCTGGAGTGCTGAATTGTTACAGACTGAGCAAAGAAAAGATCAGAAAATAGAAACAATTATAAATGCTTTGAAAGGCAATCATAAAGAAAAAGAATATATAAAGTATAAGCAGCAGAATTATGTAATCAAAGATAATATTCTGTGTAGGACTGTGACAAGAAAAACCCGCAATACACCACATGTAACTAACGACCAGGTAGTAGTACCAAACTCACTTGTTTCCACTGTCCTGAATTGGTTGCATTCAAATCCATTACATGGACACCCTGGGTTCTCATTAATGTCACAGAAAGCCAAATCATTGTTTTATTGGCATACAATGCTTACAGATATAAAAAGACACATAGCTAATTGTCGCACATGTCAGGAAAACAAAGGGCATACGAAAACACCTGTTAGCTTAGGAGCTTATCCTGTTCCCAATCAACCCTTTGAAAGAATACATTTAGATTTGTTAACAGGATTTTACGAGTCAGACAGAGGAAATAAGCACCTCTTAGTGATTATAGATGCTTTAACTCGATATACAGAACTAATAGCGCTTAAAACTAAAACTGCAATTGAATGCGCTAGGAAGTTTTACGAGTGTTACATTTGTAAACATGGAATTCCACACATGATAATCTCAGACTCGGGTGGTGAATTTAATAATCACTTTCTTATCTCATTGTGTGAATTCCTCAAAATAAAGAAGATCAATACCATGATATATCACCCAGAGTCGAATGGGCTAGTGGAAAGAGCAAATAGGAAGATATTAAATATATTAAGGGTAACACTAGGGGGGATCAGACCCCAACTGGGATATTGCAATACCGGCGGCACTGAGTACTCTGAATCATTCATATCATATATCAATTAAAATGTCACCGCATGAAGCATTGTATGGTACCCCAGTTAGAACACCTTTCCATGTATTAACGCCTACAACTAATCTATCAAATCCTTTAAAAGAATGTATAAATGCAAGTATAAGTCGATATGATATCCTTCGAAAGAATTTAGAAGAATCACAAATCATAATGAAAAGGAATCATGATAAAATAGCGAAACCAACTAAAACATATACCGTGGGTGATAACATCTATATTCAAATCAATGTCAGAAAAG
>NC_090725.1:223890333-223895333 GCF_036898095.1 Palaemon carinicauda | reverse complement strand
AATTCTATGAGCGATTCTTACACCATAGCCGCTCCATGAATTCAGAGCATCGTCAGCCTCATCTGATTTCATGTCTAAATATTCTCTCCAGTCATTCCTGACTTCTCTTTTGACTTCCCTATTAATACTGTAATATTTGGCATGCTCAACCTTGTAGCTTTCATTGCTTCCTTGAAAACTTTCATCAATCAATTTCTGTTTTTGTCTACTTATTATAGTATCCCAAGTATCATTTGGTATCCATGGTTTTCTCCTTGTAACTGCATATCCAAAAACTTCACTAACAACTGACTGATATATATTCTTAATATCACACTATTCTTCATTAATGGTTTGCTCTTCGTCACTTAACCTATCCAAGAGTGCAAATCCATTCCCATATTCAATTGCAAATTTTCTATGTACTCATCTTCTGCAAAGTTAGTTGCATCAAACCTAGGTATTCTATCTACATTTCTGTTGGGTCTTTCAGTTTTAATTTCAGTGTAGGAATGAGGAGCTGGTATTCACTATCATGATATGCACCCCTATAGCTTCTTACATTTCCTAGAGTCCTCCTTCTCTCATTAATAATGGCTATGTGATCTATTTGATTTCTGTTGTTGCCACATGGTGATTTCAATGTTCACTTGTGAATGTCTTTGTGCTGCACATTTTATCAACGACACTTCTGAGAGCTATAGCACACATACACACAAACACACATATATATATATATATATATATATATATATATATATATATATATATATATATATATATATACATATATATATATATATATATATATATATATATACATATATATATACATATATATATATATATATATATATATATATATATATATATATATATATATACATATATATATATATACATATATATATATATATATATATATATATATATATATATATATATATATATATATACATATATACATATATATATATATATATATACATATACATATATATATATATATATATACATATATATATATATATATATATATATATATATATATATATATATATATATATATATATACATGTGTGTGTGCGTGTGCACGTGTTTATGCTCTAAGTACACACATATACACACACACATATATATATATATATATATATATATATATATATATATATATGTATATGTAGATATATATATATATATATATATATATATATATATGTATATGTAGATATATATATATATATATATATATATATATATATATATATATATCTATATATATATATATACGAATATTTATATATACATATATATATATATATATATATATATATATATATATATATATATGTATATGTATATATATATATATATATATATGTATATATATATATATATATATATATATACATATATATGTATAAATATGTATATATACATATACATATATATATATATATATATATATATATATATATATATATATATATACACAAACACGAACCTGTGTTTAATTTCCTAATGAACATAAATTTTATCAGAGGTGCTAGTTGCCTGAGGTAGAGGACTACCAATTTCAATTGTGCTCTTGACAGATTGGGCTAATTTCTAATTTGACACAAATTGGCGAGGTCCATCAAACAATTCGGGAAAATTATTTGAATAGAAATATTTGGTGTCTCAGTATTCCTGTCAGGAATATCAACCTGATTTCCATAGTTAAAGTAAATACTTTTCCTGATATTTATGGGAAATAATCTTACTTTTTCATCTGGTAAACAATCCCTTTGAATTAATATAGGTGGGTCAATAAACAATTGAGCTTCATATACAGAATTGTACGAATTACATCAAGCGAAAATATATGACAGATCTCTAATGCTCACTGGAGCTATACCTGAACTATCTGGAATGTTTTTTAGATGTAATATATCTCTGAGAAAAATTTATTGTCTTTTTTCATTTCATTTGAGATTTCATTTTTTTTTATCAAAGGGATATTTTCGTTAAAAGTTTTTTTATACTGACCAGGATTCTAAGGAGTTTTCGATATTTCAAAGATGCTTAAAATATCATAGATGGTAGAAAGGTTTTCCAGGTATTCGAGAATCAGTAATTGCTACTTATTTCTCAATATCTTTATAGCAATCAATAATAAACCCCTCAACTTCGAAGCATCCTGAAATTAAAACAAATCTCAGTACCTCAGTAAAAGTGTAATATATTTCAGAGTCGTTTGAGAGTTTACAAAGATCTTCAAATATCACGAAAATACAACGTATCTATTTCTTTATATATACATATATAATAGTTCTTCAAATCTGTTTAATATTGAAGTTTCCCCCGATGACGCTAAATTTGAGGCCTTTAAGTTTCACAGGTTTTGTGAGTTTTTTCAGGTAAATTGAATGTTTAAAAATGCTTAAGAGAATATTAACCATTTCATGATCTTTACTTTTTATTACAAATCTTCGAATGTTTTGAAATTGTTGATTTCCCAATTTTATTATATAACAGGAGGTTTTCATAATGAAAAAATTTAGGCAGAGAACGAGAAATTATTGGCCATATCATCTTGACTTCTGTATTATTACCCGTGGGTTAAAATGCACAGGAATCACATTTGATAATTATGGAAGGCCGTTTGACCTGGTAAAATGTAAGTATTCACATCGGTTGTGTAGAACGGCAAAGGTCAGTAAGTTTAGACTGGATACAGTCATAGCTGTAAGGGTTTTATAATTCGAATAATATAGTTGCTTTTTGTTTGGAATATCACCATAAGTTAGGCAATTCAATCTATTTATGCTTGTATCAGCAGTATACAAGATTGACTGCTGAATTTAATGGTCGTTATATAAAGAATATACCGTTCTTGACGATTAAATGCTGAGTTTTTTGGTAGCTATCTAGAAATATACTGTTCTTGATGATTAACTGCTGAATTTAATGCTTGTTTTCAAAAATATACTGTTTTAGACGATTAACTGCTGAATCTATTTGTTGCTTTATAGAAATATACCATTCTTAACGATTAATTGTTGAAATTAATGCTAGGTATAGAAATATACCATACTTGATGATTAACTGCTGAATTCAATGGTCGCTACATAGAAATATACCATTCTTGACGATTAACAGTTGAATTTGATGGTCACTATATAAAAATATACTGTACTTAAAGAATAATTGCTGAATTTAATGGTTGTTATATAGATTTATACCGTTTTTGACGATTAACTGCTAAATTTATTGGTCGCTGTATAAAAATATATCGTTTTTGACAATTAACTGCTGAATTTACTTGTTGCTATGTAAGAATATGCCGTTTTTGACGTTTAACTGCTGAATTTAGTAACCACTATATAAAAATATACTGTACTTGAAGAATAACTGCTGAATTTATTGGTTTCTAGATAGATGTATAACGTTCTTAACGATAAACTGGCAAATTTATTTGCCACAATATAGAAATATACCGTTCTTGAAAATTAACTGCTGAATTTAATGGTTGCTATATAAGAATATACCGTTTTTGACGTTTAACTGCTGAACTTAAAGGTCACTATACAGATATATACTGTTTTTTTATGATTAACTACTGCATTGAATGGTCGCTATATAGAAATATACCATTCTTGATGATTAACTGCTGAATTTAATGGTGGCTATATAGAAATATACCGTTTTTGATGAATAACTGCTGGATTTGGTGGTTGCTATAGAAATGCTCTGTTTTTGACGATAAACTGCTGAATTTAACGGTTGCTGCATAGAAATACACTGGTCTTGACAAATAACTGTTGAATTTAATGGTCGCTATATAAGAATATACCGTTTTTGATGTTTAACTGCTGAATTTAATGGTCACTATACAGAAATATACCATTTTTGATGATCAACAACTGAATTTAATGGTCGCTATATAGAAATATACCGTTCATGATGTTTAATTGCTGAATTTAGTGGTCGTTATATAGAAATACACCGTTCTTGATAATCAACTGCTAAATCTAAAGGTCACTATATAGAAATATACCGTTCTGGACGATTAACTACCGAATCTATTGGTCGCTATATACAAATGTACAGTTTTTGACGATTAACTAGTGAATTTGATAGTCGCTATAAAAAAATATACTATTCTTATTGCTTAACTGCAAAATTTAATGGGCACTATATAGATATACACCGTTCTTGACGATTAACTGCTAAATTTAATGTTCGCTATATAGAAATATACCATTCTAGACGATTAGTTACCGAATTCAATGGTTGCCATATAGAAATATACCGTTCTTGACGTTTAACAGCTGAATTTCATGGTTGCTATATAGAAATATACCGTTCTTGACGTTTAACAGCTGAATTTCATGGTTGCTATATAGAAATATACCGTTCTTGACGATTAACAGCTGAACTTCATGGTTGCTATATAGAAATATACCGTTCTTGATGATTAACTACCGAATTTTATTGTCGCTTCATAGAAATATACAGTTCTTGATGATTAACTACCGAATTTAATGGTCGCTATATAGGAATATACCGTTCTTGACGATTAACTGCTTAATTTAATAGTCGATATGCAGAAATAAGCTGTTCTTGATGATTAACTACTGAATTTAGTGGTCGCTATATAGAAATATACCGTTCTTGACGATTAACTACTGAATTTAATGGTCGCTACATAAAAATATATCATTTTTGACGATTAACTGTTAAATTTAATGGTCGCTATATAGAAATATACCGTTCTTGACAATTAACTGATGAATTTGATGGTCATTATAAAGAAATATACTGTTCTTATTGATTAACTGCGGAAATTAATGGCCGCTAGATATAAATACACCGTTCTTGACGATTAACTGCTAAATTTAATGGTCGCTATATAGAAATATAACGTTCTTGACGATTAACTGATGGATTTGATGGTCGCTATATAGAAATACCCGTTCTTGACGATTATTTACCGAATTTAATGGTGTCTATATAGAAATATATTGTTTTAGAGTCTA
>NC_090725.1:223865333-223885333 GCF_036898095.1 Palaemon carinicauda | reverse complement strand
AGGCAAGCTAATATAGTGGTCTCACCCTATATTAAGTAAAGCATAGTTTGTAAAGAACCACTGTGTCAATATGAAATATCGACCAGTTCTCCGCAAAATACTTGTATTGGACAAAGGTTTATATCCGCATAGGAGGAAAACCAATGCAACATAGCTTGCATAAAGGAACAATTCTATTAGAATTATCCCAGATAAGGTACATAGAATGAATGCTCAATTATACCAATAAATTGACACAGGTGAATGAGACGCAAGGTTCTCAAGAACAAATTTATTGACAGACAATAAATAGACAGGTTAACAACAATTATATATATATATATATATATATATATATATATATATATATATATATAAGAAGAGGATAACCCAAAACTTTAAGCATAAGTATGATAGTAAACAGAACTTGTTTATCTGAAAGAAAAAACATTAAATGCCACTTTTAAGATACCGAGGTATCAAAGTCATAAAAGTCTGTATTACAAATCAAACACATTAGCGTTAGAAACGCTCGGCACACATGTCTGCACTTATGCTAGGTTCACCTTTGGAAATGGAACAGTCTACGTGGGCAACTCAGTGCCCTCACTTAGTTTGTAGTACAGTATGTAACTACACACTCACCCTGGAATTAATCGTCCCCATTAATACCACTGTTCCTCGCAGAGTTAAACAGTAGGGTTAACGACGCGACCCACTGCTACCACAGATCTCTTTAGTTCCTCTACTTGCTTCGCATAGTGGCGAAAGAACACTCTGGAAGACTTCCAGCCAGTGTATGAACGGAGATGTTCAAAATCCATACAATTAAAGAAATTTAAGGATGAGGCAACTTTCCTCGGATCGTGACCTGCGGGTGTACTGTCAGGACCCGCTCTGCGAATAAAATATGTGATTTTCGCTCTGAGTTGATTCAGAGATAAATTTGAGCCTGATGTTTCTCCCCTGAATAGTTGACCACCCTTGAAGTCTGAAGTTCTATGAAGATAGACCTTTAGGCATTCTACTGGACATAGAGATGCATCTTCTTTCAGAGGGCAGATTCTCCAGGGACCCCACCTGTTGGTAGGTAACTCATTCTTGGCGAGAAACGTAGGATCCGGAAACAGGTTCAGTTCTCCCCCATCCAGGAACTGAACACGACCTGCCTCTCTCGAGAGGGCTACGATCTCACAAACCCTGGCCCCGGACGCGAGTGCAAATAGGAAAATAACTTTTTGTGTCAAATCCTTTAATGCACACTCCTCATTGCTCAACAGAGAAGCGAAATGAAGAACTTTGTCTAAAGACCATGAAATGGGCTTTGGAGGTGCTGAAGGTCTGACCCTAGCGCAGGCTTTCGGAACTTTATTAAAGATCTCGTTACCTAGGTCGATCTGGAAGGCATATAGAATGGGTCTTGTCAAAGCAGACTTACACGCTGAAATCGTGTTAGCTGCCAACCCTTGACCATGGAGGTGGATGAAGAAAGATAAGAAGAAGTCTGTCGAGATCTCCTGCGGATTCTTCGCCTTGACAAAGGCCACCCATTTTCTCCAAGATGACTCATATTGCCTTCTAGTAGATTTGCACTTATATTCCTCTAGGAAGTCTATGCTGGCTTTCGAAATCCCGAAACGCTTTCTCACCGCTAGGGAGAGAAAATCATGAGCTGCAGGGTCCGGGTTTTCTGTAATGAAGCGCAGACAGTCGACTTCTGGACTCGCTGGGTCACAACTGGATCTGGTAGCGGTACAAACTTCAGCCATATTTCCAATGCCAGGGGGAACCACACGCTGTTCGGCCACTTGTGGGCCACTATTGCCGCTACCCCCTTGAAGGATCTCAGTTTGTTGAGGACCCTCAACAGAAGGTTGTGAGGAGGGAACACATAAATCCTGGACCATCTGTTCCAGTCAAGGGACATCGCGTCCACTGCTTCCGCTAAGGGGTCCTCGTACGGGGACACGTACAGGGGCAACTTCTTGTTGTCTTTCGTCGCAAAGAGGTCTATCTGCAGTTCTGGGACTTGATTCAGAATGAAGGAGAATGATCCTGCGTCTAAGGACCATTCCGACTCTATCGGTGTGAACCTGGATAGAGCGTCCGCTGTCACATTGCAGACTCCTTGAAAATGAACTGCCGACAGGTACCATTTCTTCTTTTCCGCCAATCGGAAGATGGCCAACATCACCTGGTTGAGAGGTGGTGACCTCGATCCTTGTCGATTCAAGCATCTCACAACTACCTTGCTGTCCATCACCAACCTTATGTGGATCGAGTGACGCGGGGAGACTTTCTTTAAGGTAAGGAGCACTGCCATAGCTTCTAGAAAGTTTATGTGAAAGGTCTTGAATAGCTTGGACCAAGTCCCCTGGACTTTTTTCCTATGAGAGTGACCTCCCCATCCCTCCTTTGAGGCGTCTGAGTGAATCGTCACCGACGGGGGAGGTGGCTGAAGAAGAACCGACTTCTTTAGATGTCTGGCTTGGGACCAAGGCCTGAGAAGAGTATGTAGCCGAAGCGGAACTGGTCTTCTCAGATCTCTCCGCGTGTTTGATGCATAACTTCTCCAAACTCCGGTTGCATCCTTTAGCTGTGCTCTTAGCACTGGGTCTGTCACCGAAGCAAACTGGAGAGAGCCCAGTACCCTCTCCTGTTCGCGTCTTGAAATCCTTTCGGAATCTAGAAGTCTCTTGACAGAACCCGCTATCTCCTTCCTTTTCTTCGCCGGGATGGAGAAACGGTGTGACATTAGGTCCCAGTGGATTCCCAGCCACTGGAACTTTTGAGATGGAGAAAGTCGAGACTTTTTTCTGTTGATCTTGAAGCCTAGGTACTCTAGGAACTGGATCACTTGACTGGAAGCTTGCAAGCATTCTGTCTCGGATGCTGCCCACACCAGCCAGTCGTCCAGGTAGGCTACTACCTGAATTCCCTTTAGGCGTAATTGTTTGAGAGCTACGCTCGCAAGCTTCGTGAAAATCCTTGGGGCTATATTTAGCCCGAATGGCATGGCTCTGAAGGCGTATAGCCTTCGTTGTAGCCTGAACCCTAGGTAGGGGGAGAGTCGACGGTTGATTGGAACGTGCCAATAGGCGTCTGACAAGTCTAGAGAGACAGAATATGCCCTCTTGGCCAGTAAGGTCCTTATGTGTTGCAGTGTTAGCATCTTGAATTTGCAATTCACTATGAACTTGTTGAGTGGCGACAAGTCCAGAATGACTCTGAGCTTTTCCGAGTCTTTCTTGGGAACACAAAACAGCATCCCTTGGAATTTGATGGACTTCACCCTTCGGATCACATTTTTCTCCAACAGTTCTTGAACGTACTCCTCCAGAACGGGTGTGGAGTGTTGGAAAAACCGAAGGCACGGGGGTGGAGTGCTGTACCAGCTCCAGCCCAGTCCATTCTTGAGTAGGCTGTGGGCCCAGGGATCGAAGGTCCACCGATCGCGAAAATTCTGAAGTCTCCCTCCTACCGGCATCATCTCACTTGGACTGCCGTCCTGAGGTCTTGCCTCCCTGACCGCGACCACCCCTGAATCCCCTTCCCCTTGAGGGGCGCCTAGACGAGCCTCTGGCTGCTCCTCTAGGCTTTGCTCGAAAGGAAGTAGACTGCCCTTCGAACGTTGGGGTGAATGCCGTGGACTGTGTCGACACAGCCTGGGGTACCCACTGAAATGTGGTCGGGGTTTGTGCCACCATCTGGGGCACTGAAGGCAATGGCAATTGCAGTTGCTGTTGCTGTCTAAGAGGCTTGGCTGGCCGAGACGGTAGCCTAGTCCTCATAGTCTTCCTCTTTGGTTGAGGACCCTCATCCGGGGAAGACTTTCTTTATGATAGCCAGGCCCCACTTCTGGAGAAGGTTTCTATTCTCCACGGCGGCCTTATCAACAACTTCTTTGACCAATTCGGTAGGGAAAAAGTCTTTGCCCCAAATGTTGGAGGAGATTAGTTTCCTTGGCTCGTGCCTCACCGACGCCGAGGTGAACACGAACTCCCTACAAGCTCTCCTCGCCTTGACGAAGCTATAAAGATCCTTCGTCACTGTGGCCAGATGAGTCTTGGCCACTACCATGAACATTTCATGGACCTTGGGGTCACTTGCCATCGTCTCAAGAGTAGTCTGAAGAGACATTGAGGCAGCCAGTCTTTCTTTTGTCTCGAACTCTCTCCGCAAAAGAGAGTCAGACAGCTTAGGGAGGTCCTCGCCGAACTAACGTCTGGCAATATCAGCCTCCAACTTCCCAACTGAGAACGTAAGATGGACGTCCTTCCAGTCTTTGTTGTCCATAGGCAGGGCCAGCGACAAGGGTTTACACTCCTCCAGGGAGGGGCAAGGCTTGCCAGCCTCGACTGCTTTTAGTACAGCTGCAAACCCTTTCTGTAAAAAGGGGAAGGCTCTAGCAGGAGAGGACACAAAGGAAGGGAGCTTCTTACTCAATGCAGCTACCTTTGAGTTAGAGAAGCCCCTCTCTTTCATCGAGGATGAAAGCAAAGCTTGAGCCTTAGCATGGTCCATCACTATGACCTCCTTCGGCTCTGTCTCCTCCTTTGAAGCTGGTTCCTTCCTCAGCCGGACATAACAGTCCGGATATGACGTCTTGTTGGGCCAGAATTCCACCTTCTCTAGGGGAACTGAACCCAACTTATCCGAGATGACGATCTTTCCAGTCGTCATTGGCATGTGCTCAGCATACCTCCATGGGTTAGCATCTGAGCACAAGGGAAGGTCTTTCACATTGAGCCTTTTCTGGGGCCCATGTGATGCTGCAAGGTTCTGCATCCGCAGTTCCATTGCAGCCGCCTTCTCCTGATTCTCCTTCTGCATTTGTTGGATCATTCCAACAATGGAGGAGAGGGCCTGTCCCAGCTCTACTGGGAGACCGGCCGATGTTGAGGGAATAGGCTCCGGGATCTGAACCGGAGTAGCCGACACCTCGTCGACCTCTTCCTCTACAACGTCTGGGGCTTGAACTTCATCCTGGGCTTCTGCCAGGAGGTCTTCCTCCAGACGCTCATCCACGTCAGACATCCTGTCATCCAACTGGATGTCTTGCATAGCGACCGCGACTTCAGCATCCACCTGGATCTGAACTTGGGGGATCTCCTCTTGAGGCTGGGGAATCACTGCATCAGGGAAAAGATACGCCCTCATCTTCTCACTTGGAAGATAAGGTCCAGAGGTATTCTTCTGGAAGCCCCTTACCCAGGTAAGAAGCTTCTCCCTTGCTATATCCCTTGATTCCGCCGTCCTAGGGGAATCAAAGGCCTCAGTAATCAGGTTAGTGCACGCGGTACATACCTGAGGGTCCCAATACTGGAGATCACCCTTAGAGACATCGCATGCTGCGTGCCTCCTACAAAAATCATGTCCGCAGAGGTTCTTGCTGCGGACGTTGCAGAAAACACTTCCGCACTTCGGAGGGTCCCCCTGTAAAGAGAAGAAATTTCCATGAGTATCAAGTGAACTATGTATCACTGGATATGCATAGTATAGCATAACAATTCAGAAAGGAAAGACACACACTTGTGTTTCCTTCACAACCAATTGTTGCAGCCTTCCAGATAATAAAATCGAATGGTTAATCTCTTCTAGAGAAACCAATGCAAAGTTTCCAGAGGATACAGGTGGAGCTCACATCTAAGCAATGATTTTAAAATCCTGGATAATAGACAAGAAAGAACTCACTTTCTTATCTGTAAGGCAACAGCAAAGGGCTGTGCAAGACAACACAAAAGTGTTAGAACACACAGTGCTGTACCAAAACTTATACTATAGATTTCTTCTTACAGTATATGTTATACTGAAGAATACTGGTACAGTATAGAAGGTTATGTGCCAGCCGGCCTTTGCCGGCCGGCACACACCATAACTAGCTTCAAAGTATACTACTTAACAGCTATAAGGCGGCAGAACGCTGGTTCAAATGCATGTGCCGGCCGGCAGTCGGCAACAGCCAATGTCGGCCGGCAA
This sequence comes from Palaemon carinicauda, assembly GCF_036898095.1. Classification (NCBI taxonomy): domain Eukaryota; kingdom Metazoa; phylum Arthropoda; class Malacostraca; order Decapoda; family Palaemonidae; genus Palaemon; species Palaemon carinicauda. Next base: position 223,879,375 of record NC_090725.1, on the reverse strand, counting down.
TGACTGCCGGCCGGCAACTACACAAGGTAGTACCCGGCTGCCGGCCACACTCTTGGCGACCGGCAGACAAGGGCTGACATAAGCCGGCCGCCAAAGGTACACAACCGATGCCAGCCAGCAGCAAAAGAACCAGAGGACTACGACTGCCCGGCTGCCGGCCTCATAGGCCGGCAGCCGGGTCGGGTACAGCACTAGAAGAAAACAGAATGGATGCCGGGATAAGAGCGTACACTACCTCCAAGCCCGGCAATCCGAAAGAGTGCATATAAGGAAGGGAAGAATCTAATTCAGGCTTCCTGACCAATGCCGTCTGGTACTACAGGCAGGCATGGATGAGGGACCAAGGGAGGTCCGGGCAGCACTCAAAGCAGGAGATCCTTGCCGGCCGGCAGCTCTGCCGGCCGGCAAGGGACTGAGTCAATTCCACATCCTAACCTATCCTAGGTCCAGATGTAGAATGACGTACAGTACTGTAATGGCTTGGCCATTACGGAGATAGAGGGGGAAGGGACAAAAGAGGGTCCTACCAACCTTGCTTTAGTGAAGGATCACCCGCAGCCAAGAAAGCTCATCTTAGCCTAAGGGAGAGCCAAGGAGGGATTTAAGATACCGAGGTATCAGGCCAGCAATATTTGCCAGCTCCCAGCGAACCAAAGCAAGGAAGGTGTTGCTGCTCCCAGGGAAAGAAACTTATCCTCCCACCGAGAACAGCAACAAGGACTAGTCTGGTAGATCACAAAAGAAGGATCATCTCGTACAGAAACCTTCGGTAGTGACCTAAGGAGGCTAAGCCTCCTATGTCTGTGTCAGGCCAGTGAGGGAGACTCTACCCCAAGCCAGACGAATACAGACTCAGACTAAAAACTCTGTTGTTCTGTCCCACTCTGAAACCAGACTTACTGGAACAGGAAGGTACAGTAACACCCCAGTATAGTTTTATCGAAAGTTAATTCAGATAAACCACTTAGGGATAAGCCCAAGGCTTAAACAGAGGGAAAGGGATTGCATAACTTTTCCGAAGAAAGGAAAGCAACCGGGGAGTATGAGAAAGTATACTAAGGCACCATAAGCAACTTAGCCTAGGCACCAAGAGAATCGATTACCTAAATCACCGAAACTCACTCGTATACTATCTTGGAAATATTCAACATAATCTTAAATGTATAAAAAACAGCCTAAAGCTTCAATGAAATTTTAATACACTCGGAAAACCAAAATCATGCAGAAAGTACTAGGACCAAACGACTAGGCTACGTGGCCTAGCGTAGGCCAGAGTTAGCGAATACTTCGCCAAAATAATACTAAAGCACGAAAGGAAATCCTATGTAACGCTAAATAGCTAAAATTTATTAAAGCAAAACAACCGGGAATGTCGCTCTGGCTAACTAAACTTATACCTAGCGAGCGACAGCGTCCATAACGCCTCCGGTAGGCTACGGCTCTTGTAACAAAGATTAATCCTATTAATCACTCAAAAATTTACCAAGAGCCTACATTTATACATAAAAGAAATGATACTCAACTTATCAGAGGCCGACGAAGTTGGAGAAGCCATAAAAAGCTGAATAAATCCAAGATTTGCGAGAAACACAGGAAAAAACACCGAGTTGTTAAGCTACGCAAAAAGGAATACAGATGGCGCCAGGATTGGCGCCAGGCACGCTTACGAAACGGGAGATAGGGAGCCTTGGGAGCGGCTCCCCCTTTTTCTTTTCCCGATTTCGTTTCTTACCAATTGCCCCCTGCGATACGAAATCTCTGTTCGGGGTGCAGATTGCCATGTGGCGTGTCAAGAATACGTCCTCTGATATGTCGCGATATCCCTTTCACGAGGGATATTCGCTCCAGGGGTTAGAATTCTGGTACCTTAAGGTAAATTCTCTGGGAATATCGCCGTAGTTGTAATATACCCTAGGAAGCTACCCAATAGGAACTTCCATCAGGACGACATGGCTTGAGCCCAAAAATACATATATATATACATATTTATATATATATATATATATATATATATATATATATATATATATATATATATATATATATATATATATATATATATATATATATATATATATATATATATATATATATACCTATTATATAGGAGTAACTTCCCCAATTTTCTTTTGTATACAGACATGCATATATATATAAATATATATATATATATATATATATATATATATATATATATATATATATATATATATATATATATATATATATATATATATATATATATATATTACCTATTATTATAGGAGTAACTTCCTCTATTTTTTTGCATACAGACATGCATATATATATATATATATATATATATATATATATATATATATATATATATATATATATATATATATATATATATATATATATATATATACATATATGTGTGTGTGTGTGTATACCTGCGTCATATATATACATACATACATACATACTTATATATATATATATATATATATATATATATATATATATATATATATATATATATATATATATATATATATATATATATATGTATAAATATGCATATATATATACACACGCATATATATATATATATATATATATATATATATATATATATATATATATATATATATATAAGTACATATATATGTATATATATAAGCCTATAATTCCATACAATTTTTAGTTAGAGAAAAGCATAATTTAATAAATGTTTTTACAACAACGTTGTTGTAAATGGTTAGAAAAGTGGTAATTTCATTAACATTTAAAACTAGTAATCAACGAGAAATATTTTCCGTAATTGTGCAACAAGAGATATTGTTTTTCTCTGACAGAAAGACACTTATTTACTCGTGATATATAGACGGTTAATAAATTTAGGAAAATGAATATATCTTTACCCATATAATTTAAAACGTAATTGTTCGCCGTTCAAAAAAAAAAAAAATTAAAAGTGAGTGCATGTCTTTCGTGGTCTTTTTTTTTAGAGTCGAAGTGGGGCCTATGAGCCTTGAAAAATTTCGTTCCCCATCATTGTCTTGCTAATGCTAAAAATCTATCTTTGAGATTGTGCCTTATTTTCTGAGTAAAAGTTCTGAGTGATATGGGAATCCACGTGGACGTTAGCTTCATTTCTTAACAGAAGTTATAACCATCTTGTTATAAAAGGAAACTTATGTCCATTTTGTTTAGTTTATAATACTTAATGGAAACTAGAGTCCCCGTTCAAACTTAATGTCGTCCAGCCCATTATACTATTGAGTTTTTATTATATTTTTCATGAACATAAAGAAGACCTCAATCAGAGCTTTGGGACGGTATATAGATAATATGGGTATGACTGGAAGTTTTCGTCTTGATCATCTCTTACAATTTCTCAATGTTTGACAGCATGTGTAAACTAACCATAACAATGATAATAATAATAACAAAATGAAATGATTTCGATGTCAGATATACAAATTCTATTAAATAGGAAACGTCTCCATAGGATATAACTGCCGGTTTTATCACGGGACTCGACCCAAAACTAGGATGCGTTTAAAAGGCCGCGTCAAAAGTTGGATTGGAATTCGGAAACAAACTGCCCAGAAAACTTTGATTAAGGAGAGAGAAGATATCATGAAAGTTATAAGGACGCTATAAAATAGAATTATCTCAAAGTCATCAATACTAAAAATAATGGAAAAACAATGGAAAAAGTTTTGATCTTTTCGAATCGGTCTGGATTCCCTTCTCTTTGATATTAGTCAGAAGACAAATATTTTGGGCTAAAATGAAAGAAAAAGTAACATTTCCTTATATATAACGAATGATAGTTTCTATAAAAGTATTAGAAACAATTTATCAAATATCTAGCTCCTTGTCATACCAATTTCCATGTAGAGTACTACACAAATGAAGGGATAATGATTACAAGTAAAAAAAAAAAAAAAAAAAAGAAAGAAAGAAAAAACGTAATGAATAAAAGCTTGGAAAATACAGTATAGAAATTATCTACGGTGCAGTACAAAAAGAGTAAAGGTTATTCTGAAATACCTTCTCAGGCTATATCTGAATTCTTGTGCCATTTGTTCTTTGCGAAACTACCACAATGGTCAATAAGAGCAATCATAGATTTCTGACCTCCGCCAAAGGATAACGTTGACATAAAAAGAAACGCATTTATTTTGCATCTGATCTAAACTCCTGATCACGATTCAGAATCTGAATATGGATAGTCCACAAAATATATTGAAATCGTCCATAACGTATGATCTATTTGTATTGATAATTTCGCCAAAATCCGTCAATTGGTTTTGACCTTAGGTTTAAATGGCGAACAATGCAAATCCTAACCTAGAATATGGAATCGGATCCGGATCATCTCTAAAATTTAATGGGGTCATCCAAGAACTAAGGTCTATCTGTGGTGAAAATTTTGACAGAATCAGCTATGTAGCTTTGACATAATCCTGTCCACAGACAGACAGACGGACACAGGCAAATAAATAAATAAATAAACCGACTCGATTTTATATCCTCCATGGCAGAAGTAATTACTATTCACCCCCGTACAGCATTAGTCCAGCTCTCTAAACAGTTCACACAGAAGGGTTTCGTTCAATATACATATAGTAATCTTTAAAAACCTTATGTCTAATATATATAATATCTTGTATTCAATATATATTTAAGAGGAAAGCAATTCTTATTTGATACTATCCTATCTTAATCCTGTAAATCTGCCGGAAGATAATCTCATTAAAGGCTATTTGTGTGCATGAACATTTTAGGAACTTCGTTGTATCACACAGTAGCTTTTACGAAACACTTTCTCGAGAATTTTCAGTACTAAAAACGGTTTAGTTCTATATAGTGATTATCAAATTCAGCAGTTGATCGTCAAGAACAGTATATTTCAATATAGGGACTATTAAATTCAACAGTTAATCATCAAGAACGATATATTTCTACATAGGGACTATTAAATTCAGGAGTTGATTATCAAGAACAGTATATTTCTATATGGGGACTATTAAATTCAGCAGTTAGTCGTTAAAAACAGTATATTTATATATACCGTCCATTATATTGAGCAGTTAATCGTCAAAAAATGGTATATTTTTGTATAGCAACCAATGTATTCAGTAGTTAGGCGTAAAAATCGGTATATTTCTGTATAGCGAGCATCAAATTTAGCAGTTAGTCGTCAAAAACAGTTAAATTTCTATATAACGAGCAATAAATTCAGCAGTTAATCATCAAGAATGGTATACTTTTATATAACGTCCATTAGATTTAGCAGTTGATCATCAAGAATGGTATATTTCTACATATCAACAATTAGATTCAGCAGTTAGTCATGAAGAATGGTATACATCTATATAGCGTCCATTAAATTCAGCAGTTGATTGGCTAGAACGGTATATTTCAACATACCAAACATTAAATTCAGCAGTTAATCAACAAGAACGGTATATTTCTACATACCAACCATTAAATTCAGCAGTTAGTCGTGAAGAATAATATACTTCTATAAAGCGTCCATTAAATTCAGCAGTTGATTGTCAAGAAGGGTATACTTCTGTATAGCGTTCATTATATTCAGCAGTTAATCGACAAGAACAGTACATTTCTACATACCAACCATTAAATTCTGCAGTTAGTCGTGAAGAATGGTATACTTCTAAATAGCGTCCATTAAAATCAGCAGTTGATCGTAAAGAACGGTATATTTCAACATACCAACCATTAAATTCAGCCGTTAATCATAAAAAATGGTATACTTTTATGTAGCATCAATTAAATTCAGCAGTTAATCGACAAGAACGGTACATTTCTACATACCAACCATTAAATTCAGCAGTTAGTCGTGAAGAATGATATATTTCTATATAGCGTCCATTAAAATCAGCAGTTGATCGTCAAGAACGGTATATTTCTATATACCAACCATAAAATTCAGCAGTTAATCGTCAAGAATGGAATACTTCTATATAGCGTCCATTAAATTCAGCAGTTGATCATCAAGAACGGTATATTTCTACATAACAACCAGCAAATTTATCAGTTAATCGTCAAAAACAGTATATTTCTATACGGCAACCAATGTATTCAGTAGTTAGGCATCAAAAATAAGTATATTTATATATAGCGAACATCAAATTCAGCAGTTAGTCTTCAAAAGCGGTATAATTCTATATAGCGAGCATTAAATTCAGCAGTTAAGTTAATCGTCAAAAATGGTATACTTCTATATAACGACCATTAAATTAAGCAGTTATTAGTCAAGAACGGTATATTTTTCACATACCAACCAATAAATTCAGCAGTTAATCGTCAAGAATGGTATACTTCTATATAGCATCCATTAAATTCAGCAGTTGATTGTCACGAATGGTATATTTCTACATGCCAACCATTAAATTCAGCAGTTAATCATCAAGAATGGTATACTTCTATATAATGACCATTAAATTCAGCAGTTAATCGTCAAGAATGGTATATTTCTACATACCAACCATTAAATTCAGCAGTTAATCGTCCAAAAACGGTATATTTCTACATATCAACCATTAAATTCAGCAGTTAATCATCAAGAACGGCATATTTCTACATACCAACCATTAAATTCAGCAGTTAATTTTCAAGAATGGTACACTTCTATATAACGACCATTGAATTCAACAGTTAATCGTTAAAACAGTATATTTCTATATAGCAACCAATGTATTCAGTAGTTAGGCGTCAAAATCGGTTTATTTCTATATAGCGAGCATCAAATTCAACAGTTAGTCGTCAAAACCAGTATATTTCTATATAGCGAGCATTAACTTCAGCAGTTAGTCGTGAAGAACGGTATATTTTTATATGCAAACAATTTCATTTAGCAGTTAATCGTCAAAAATGGTATACTGCTATATAGCTTCCAATAAATTCAGCAGTTGAGCGTTAAGAACGGTATATTTCTACATACCAACCATTAAATTCAGCAGTTAATCGTCAAGAACGGTATATTTCTACATACCAACCATTAAATTCAGCAGTTAATCGTCAAGTATGTTATACTTCTATATAACGACTATTAAATTCAGCAGTTAATCGTCAAGAACGGTATATTTCTTCATACTAACAATTAAACTCAGCAGTTAATCGTCAAACCCAGTATATTTCTATATAGTAACCAACGTATTCAGTAGTTAGGCGTCAAAATTGGTATATTTCTATAGAGAGAGCTTCAAATTCAGCAGTTAGTCGTCAAAAACGGTATATTTCAATATAACGAGCATTAAATTCAGCAGTTAGTTGTGAAGAACGGTGTATTTCTATATACAACCCAATAAATTCAGCAGCTAATTGTCAAAAATGGTATATTTGTGTAAAGTGACCATTAACTTCAGCAGTTAATCGTTAAGAACAGTATAGCGACCATTATATCCAGAAGTTAATCGTCAAGAACGGTATATTTCTGTATAGCGACTAATAAATTCAGCAGTTAATAGTTAAAAACAGTAAATATTTATACAGCGACCATTGAATTCACCAGTTAACCATCAAGAAGGTATATTTCTATATAGTGAGCACCAAATCCAGCAATTAATTGTGAAGAACGGTATATTTCTATAAAGCGATCAATAAATTCACGAGTTAATGGTTAAGAACAATATATTTCCATATAGCTATCATTAAATTCAGCAGTTAATTGTCAAGAACGGTATATTTCTATATAGCGACCATTATATTCAGCAATTATTTGTCACGAACAGTATATTTCCATATAACGACCATTAAATTCAACAGTTATTCATAAATAAAGGTTTATTTCTATATAGCTTCCACTTAATTTCGCAGTTAATGGTCAAGGACAGTATATTTCTATATAGCGACCAATAAGTTAAGCAGTTAATAGTTAAGAATGGTATATTCTTATGTAGCGACTATTAGATTCAGCAGTTAATCGTTAAGATCTGTATATTTTTATATAGCGACTATTAGACTCACCAGTTATTCATCAAGAAAGGTATATTTTTATATAGCGATCAGCAGTTAATCCTTAAGAACTGTATATTTTTGCATAGCGACTATAAAATTCAGCAGTTAATCCTTAAGAACTGTATATTTTTGCATAGCGACTATAAAATTCAGCAGTTAACCGTCAAAACCGGTATATTTCTATATAGTGAGCATCAAATTCAGCAGTTAATCATCAAAACTGGTATTATTCTGTATAGAGACCATCAAATTCAGAAGTTATTCATCAAAACCGGTATATTTGTATATAGCGACCATCATATTCAGCAGTTAATCATCAAAAATTTTATATTTCTATAAACCAACAATTAAATCCAGCAGTTAATCGTCAAAAAACCGTATATTTCTATATAACGATACTTAAATTCAGTAGTCAATCGTCAAAAACGGTATATTTTTTTACAGCAACCCTTAAATTCAGCAGTTAATCGTAAAAAACAATATATTTCTATATAGCAACTAATAAATTCAGTAGATAATCGTCAAAAACGGTATATTTCTATATAGCGACCATTAAATTCAGCAGTTAATTGTCAATAACGGTATATATCCATAAAGCGACCAATAAATTCAGTAGCTAATCGTCAAAAATGGTGTATTCTTATGAAGAGACCATTAGATTCATTACTGAATCATTAAAAACGGTATATTTCTATATAACAACCAATAAATCTAGCAGTTAATCGTCAAAAATGGTATATTTCTATATAGCGACCATTAAATTCAGCAGTTAATCGTACAAAAACGGTATATTACTATATAACGACCATAAAATTCAGTTGATAATCGTCCAAAACGATATATCTCTTTACAGCGACCAATAAATTCAGTAACTAATCGTCAAAAACGGTATATTTTTATATAGCTACCATTAAATTCAGCAGTTAATCGTGAAGAACTTTTTATTTCTTCATAGCGACCAATAGATTTAGCAATTAATCTTTAAGCGTGTATTTCTTTATACCAACCATTAAACTCAGCAGTTAATCGTTAAGAATGGTATATTTCTATATACCAACCATTTAATTCAGCAGTTAATTGTTAAGAATAGAATATTTTTATATAGAAACTATTAGATTCAGCAGTTAATCGTCAAAAATGGTATATATTATATAGTGACCATTAAATTCAGCACTCAATTGTTTATACCACTGATAAACGCATAAATAGATTGATTTGCCTAACTTAGTTGTTGAACTAAAAACAACTAAAATATTCAAATTATAACACTCTTACAACCATGACTGCATCCAGTCCAAACTTACTAATCTGCGCTATTCTACACGACCGATGCGAATACTTTACATCGTGCCAGGTCAATCGATCTGTCGTAATTATTAAATATAATTCTCGTGCAATCTAAATCACAAACAATAATAGGGAAATCAAGAGGACATTGGATATAGTTTTCCGTTCTCGAGGCATTGAATATGACTATTAATTTCGACATTATAAAAACTTTCTGTTATATATTAGTTATACTTCACATTGACTTTTTCTTCGCACTTTTAAATAATGATAGCTCTTCTCTCTGACCCTGTGAATGTTTCTAAAATAAAAAGTAGCTTAAACACCAGCTGTAAATTCTTTGCATCTTCCTCTGCAAATAAAAAGCATAGGGTGAGGTCGTGTCTTGGATGTATTAAAAACACAACATAATAGGTATGCTAAAGGAAGTATGAGGCTCGATTATGGCCAAATAAACCAGCCAGTGAAACAAGCATACCGGAAATGTCAGCTGTCATTGGACTTCCTAGGTAGTAAATACAACATATGAAAACACTGAACTTACAGATGAGGGATGGACGTGTGTATAAAACAATTGGAATAACATTTCCATCAGATCATGAATAAATGGATAAGGAAAACAATATAGCTTACTGAAATCAGTAAATGGAAGTCCTTATTTTATGTGTTCCTCATAAGCTAGATAGCCAGCAACTATCTACAACTGAAAAAAAAAAGTGCTCATAAATGGCACAAATTAAACCATATTCCTTGCATGCACAGGTGTTTCCCTATATCCAATTAGAGGCAACTTGGCTAAGCAGGAAATGATGCCGCAAACGTCAATGTTCCATAAATGCAACAAATTACCAGTTCCAAGAGGGATGGGTTTTATCCCAAAGGCTTCCACACACGAGAATGGCACAAATTCTGGCCCTAAATTATTTATACCCTTAGAAAAATAATTTAAAATCAGTAAAATATGACATACTCCAAACACAGCTAAGTGTGAACTCTCTCCCATTAATTATCTTAATAATGAAGAAGTGTACAAAATCTGTTTACAGAGTTCTAGAGGATACACTAACCTTCGGCCGTGGAATTTCTTTAGCTTAACAACAAATTATACGGAAGAGAGATCTAAAAAAGTCCTGATACGCACCAACCATTAATGGGTTGAACGGTCGTTTATGATTGGGCGAGTCCAGGGACAGAATAAGTGTCCTAGATACCTACCATATATATATATATATATATATATATATATATGTATATATATATATATATATATATATATATATATATATATATATATATATATATATATATATATATATATATATATATATATATATATATAGTTATGAACGATCTTAATGGTTCATCAGGTTCTTTTAAAATACTAAAAGAATTGGGACTGGAATGAACCGATGGACTGCAACAACCAAAGGGGTGGGTAAAGAAATAATTACAATGAGCACAGGAAATGGGAAGCACAGTACTTGAATGATGATTACCATAAATTCAGATTAAAATTCAAATTTAAAATACAGACAACTTAAAGTTAAAGTAAATGATAAACAATTAGCAGAATTCAATAACAAAAACACCGTAAGCAGCAGTAATGACAAACAAATAAATGATAAACACAATTAACAATAGTCAACAAAAACACAGTAAGTAGCAGCAATGACCAATTAATAAAAGAATCTTCTCATTATTAATAAAAAAATAAAGACGAGCCCATACACTTGCTCAACACTAAATAACAAGAGCTAATACTGGCTCAACACGATACAAAACCGTAATTACTGAAGAGCCATACACTGCTCTTCCAACATATCATAAACATGCACAAACAACCCATTATCCTCGAGGACGTCCATCGAACACTACGGGAACGACCACGACAGTGTCGATGCAACAGCCACTTCGCTGCCACCGAAGAATAACTCTTCAAAACTGCTAACCATGGTTTGGTCACCATCTTGTCCTCGGGAGCTGGGTTGACGGCAAGTGACCCACACCTGCTGTATCACGACCATCACCATCAACTAGGTGTTATTCCAAAGCTGTTGCTGCTGCTCGTTCTCGACTGCATCACGAGAACCTGTCAATCTGGCTTCCCAAACCTTAATGACTTGCCACTCACATTGTGGCAAAAGTAAACAAGACACCCGCCTTGACAAAAAAAAAGAGGGCAGTTAAAAAAAAAAATTGAAACTAGGTTGTTTCAAAGTCAAACAACCTAACAATATATACAGTATATATATATATATATATATATATATATATATATATATATATATATATATATATATATATATATATATATATATATATATATATATATATATATGATCATCGCCAAAGATTCTCTCAACCCAAGGTATGATCAAGAAGAGTCAGGTATAACTGTTTATGATTAAGCTCCCCAAAACGTCCTGCCCCTTGCTCATAAGGACAGAGGTTACATACCTTATTAGGAACTATCAGACTAGAATAGGTCTCGAACTCCCATCTAACAGATTATAAGACAGGCTCACCCAATAGCATATCACTGGACATCAAAGCATTCAAAGAAAAGGAAAACTGAAACCCAGGCCAGGGAGTGAGCAAAAGGACACCTCCCACAGCAAGAGAAATAATATGAAAAAAATACACATACCATATAGGGCAAAGAACCCAACCAATGATAAAGAATAATTCATCTAAAAGCTAAGAAATTACATCTCGAGAATTACACTGAAATTGCAGATATTTCGTTTGTTACAACATGGATTAACCTGGAAACCCCTCAACTCCATGATTCATCTGGACGCTACAACTCTGTAGACAGAGAACAATTAACCTTTCTAGAACAATTCAGGCTGGGCGTCTTACTGGAAATCCTATTTGCCCTAGTGAAATCAACTTCTTTGTATACACAGCTCTGAAACTTAATCTTCTCTTAGCGCCATAGTATGTTATTTGCAAAGAAGCGTAGATCAAAAGATTTTCTGACAGAGGAGAGGGAAATCGGTAAATCTGTTGACTATAGTAATTGCTTCTTATTGTAATTCAGAATTATATTATATAACTGAATAATTACCTCTATTTTTGTGTAGAATCAGGTGAGTAATCAACAGCCTCAAATTATGAAAGCATTGGTGCCCTTTTCTCGAGAATTTTTTTTTTCCGATGCAGAAAGGTTTACATCTAGGCTATTTCCAACGGTTGTATTAATCGAGTGAAATGGATTGTTTATTTCACTCACTGACTGCAAGTCGTGCACTAGACCCATCCCCTTTAATGAAAGCAGCTCTTAGTATGAAGATGAAAACACGGTCATTATATGTTACAACTAAAATATTGTTTTCGGGGCAGTTTTAGTAGGTGCCTTTCTTTTTTTCTGGATTTTTTTTTGGCTGAATATTCTTCAATATCTACTGGTGCAAACGTGAGGATAAAGGTTATCTGCCAAAAATCTTTAAAATGATCGTAGAATATTGTGACTATGTCATTCAACGTTAGAGAGAGAGAGAGAGAGAGAGAGAGAGAGAGAGAGAGAGAGAGAGAGAGAGAGAGAGAGAGAGAGAGAGAGAGAGAGAGAATTTTCCTTTGGGTCGACTTGTGAGGACTTCTCCCCTACAGTACGCGCCCAATGTACTTCCTAAAGAACTCGTCCACCACCAATATACATTCATCTTCCCTCCCTTCCTCCTCTTTCCAAAGGTAAACAACTGTAGAAGTATTAGTGATATTTGGAAGTTGGTTTTCATTCTTGACAACCAGAGGATGGTAGAAAGATTCATCTTATTACCTTAAGAACGATGGTCTACTCGAAAGGTGGAATATCTTAAGTTCTGGAAAATGGAAACAGGAACAGAATTTTAATTAAATGAAAGAGGGAAATATTTTCATGGGGGTTTGCAGTACCACTTGGTAGGTTATGCAACACTATGCTTCATTCCCAATAATCTTAACCGTAGTTTACATAAGTCATTAGAAGTAGATGACAGGGCCAATTTGCGAAAAATATGTTGAAGTAATTACAATGATATTCATTTGATTTATTACTATAGAAAAGGAAAATTAAGTGGGGCACATCCCATAAAGAAAAGCATTATTTAAAACAAGGATTAAAACACCAACGAATCACTTGAGATGCTGAAAAGGACGAGAATACGAGTTTTCTATGAAGACGGTTCAAGTGATCTGAACACCCAATATGCTGATCGAGGTAAAAGATTGAATTATATCACCATAAAGAAATCTAGAATTTGATGTGGAAAAAATATTTCAATGCCTTAGATATATTAAACCTTATAACAACTAAACAACTGAATTCCCACTTTATTGTGTTCTTAAGAACATGATTGAAAAAGAAATGAGAGATTGATAGACGAGATGCAATGGAATTAGCTATGGAATTTACCAAAATACACATAATCAAACTTATACAATATAGTTGTACTACCTAAAAACAATGTCTTGGTCTTTCATTATATATGTTTTTTCTTAAAAGCTAACAGGAGATTGCTTTCTTGAAGACAAACAAGAAAATATGAACTTTAGGTGATTTTTCTATGGAAATTTGCCGTCACTTACCTGTCATTTGCAGGGACGATTTTACGAGGAATATGCAAAGTAGATATTAGAAAGTCACACAAGGTTAACCATCTTTTTCTTTATCCTTTAGTTAGAGAAAGTGGTTTTGATTTTATTTTCCATGCACATAGAATATATTAGAAAATATGCTACAATAGAGAAATAAAAATAACAACAATAAAATATTTAAAACTAATCAGAACTACAATTTCCTCCTATCCACGACT
>NC_090725.1:223842833-223855333 GCF_036898095.1 Palaemon carinicauda | reverse complement strand
TTCTATTCAAACTACCTTCAACTCTCTATTGGTTGTTTTTCAAAATAATGGAAAACTGAGTTGCCTACAAATATTAGAATAATTTCCTTAAACGGGAGACGAAGTAATATCCTAAGGAACTGTCCTATTTGAACCATCACTAACATGAAAACAATGACAGATGTCGATAAAGATCAATTTTTTATTTACACATGGTGTATTCCATGAGACATTATATCGAAATTCATAAGAGCGTAAACATTTCAGAAGAATGAAGTTACGAACCTTTCCCCCATTTGATATCTTCAACGGTATCCAAAAGGAATCACACAAAGATCCATTTTCTTTTTAAGAATTAATTCTGAGGAAGTAAATCTCATCATTCTCGTTTGACAAACTTCCCCTAAGGAAATATCCAACTGAAGCATATAAGACGAAATTCCACACGAATGAAGTAATTCCCATTCGTTTAAATAACTTTGAAAAAGTCATATGAAATATCCATCACGGGAGATGGCTTTCTATTTCATGTATAATGGCTCCCTGGAACTATTCTCATTCCGTACAATCTTCTAGTTCTACTGTTGGCATTCCAATTAGTTCTAGTAAGGAAGGCCGTCTCTGCCATATTAATGTTCGAATAAATTCCAAAAAGTTGGTTTAATGGAAACAGTTTTCTCACGACCGAGGAATGAAACGATCGTAAAATATAAAAGATTCAATGTGATTTGGCAGAAAAGATGATCCCTCTACATTCTTTACGGTCTCATCCAATTCCTATAATTGCAAGAAGGGAATCTTTTAAAAATTTAATTAGGGGACTTTCTTAAAGTCTTTATAAGTAACTTATGGCTTTTAACTGTTAGGTAAAAATCCTTGTTTGCTGACCAAAGATATATATTATGCGAGTTAGAAATGTAATGTCATAGTAAGCAAAAAAAAAAAAAAAAAAAAAAAAAAAAAAAAAAAAAAAAAAAAAAAAAAAAAAAAAAAAAAACAAGCAAACAAACTGTGATGAATTTCATATTTCTTTAACTTTTGCTCTAGAGGAACACCTTTTGTTCGATTCATTAATACGAAAAATATAGATCGTCACAGGCAAAATAATTAAGTAATAAGTGACACTTATACAAGCAGGTAAACAAGCGAGTTTACATTGGAATAAAAACAGTTGCTGTTTCGCTATGAAAAACTCATGAATATTACTGTAAACGTAGTGTATATATCATACGCCTTCCAAGGGTGTCAAATACAATATAATACGTGAGAGAGAGAGAGAGAGAGAGAGAGAGAGAGAGAGAGAGAGAGAGAGAGAGAGAGAGAGAGAGAGAGAGAGAGAGAGAGAGAGAGAGAGAGAGAATTTGGGAAATCTTGCGCAAAGTACAATCAATGTTACATATTTATCAAATTCATAGCAGTATTTTTTTTATTTATTTCAGAAGCAGGTCTTCTGAAAGCTATTAAAATTCTATAAGGACATATTGGCTTTTATGGTTGTAAATTGAATATTCTTTTAGTCTTTATTCATAATAAACCATATTGGTGTCAACGCCCTTTGGTGTCAGGTGCCAGAGAATTCTAAATCCATCAATCAATCAATTCCCTGAAGTGAAAAGGGAAAAACAAAATATCTCTGGTGAAAAAACTTCGATAAGAATAATAGCTCTAATCTTAAAAATGAGAACACTTGGAGCTCTAAAGTTTAATTTTTGTTCTGGCGTATTTCCTGCCTTTTATTTTGATTCTACCATCTCCATTACACCCTTTCAATTAATCGAGCAGACAGGGATAGAGGGATGAGCCAGAACAAAAGAAAGGCTTTTTTTGTGTACAAGTCTAAGGCTTAAATGTTTCTGACAGAGAGTTCTCATTCGTCTCACTCACACTTTTTATTTATTTATAAGACAATGAATTGGTTACATTGCCAGTGCATGAAGCAATGTCTAAGAGTTCGCAATAGCGAATAAAAAATAAAATGTTGAATACATTTCGTCACTCTCTAATTTACGTAAAATGTTTGTTCGGTTTCTCTCCTTAATTTTTGTCAAAGATGGGAAATTTTCTTCCTCCTCGTATGCCTTGATCACTTCAACCTCCGGTTGTGTGATTGACAGATGTATTGATTCTTATGGCACCTTAATTTCTCTGCTGTATTAATCTTCCGACATTTTCTTCCCTTACTTTACCTCTCTCCTAGTATACTTTGCTATCGCCTTGGCTGAAGTCTACTTACACCATAGCCGAAAAAACACTGCAATACAGTGAGGAGTTTCATAAACATTCATACTATTCATAATATTTTTATAGTTTATATGGGAAATATTTATTTTAACGTTGTTACTGTTCTTAAGATATATTTTTTCTTCTTTCCTTTCCTCACTGGGCTATTTTCCCTGTTAGGGCCTCTGGGCTTATAGCATCTTGCTTTTGAACTGAGGGTAGCTTAGCAAGTAATAATAATAATAATAATAATAATAATAATAATAATAATAATAATAATAATAATAATAATAATAATAATAATAATAATAAAAATAATAATCATAGTAAACAGGAACATATACTGTATATCTTCATCCATTACTTTTTCCAAGAAACAAACTATATTTTTACACTCAAACACAAAAAAAAAAAAAAAAAAAAAAAAAAAAAAAAAAAATTGTCTAGCCCCCTTCTTATACCCTTCTTAATTATACGGCAGTTCTTCTACCCAAATCTTATTAGAAATACAGTCCGTAACCAATTAATTTCCAAGTCTTCACCTTAAATTTCTTCCTCTTCGTCTTTGATCATTAAATACTTTTCGTTCTTTGTAATATCAATCATTCCAATGAAATTTGTCATAGATATGAATTTTATCCCTAATCACTATCACTTTACAGCCATTTGTCATAAGCTGACCATTACCGATATCAACTGACACATCGTTCAATCTAAAAAAAACCAGTTACGACCATCAACAAACAGCGCGGTCTTTCCTTCTCATTCATTATAATTAGATTAAGGTCAACTTCCATATTGCCTAGTTTCATCTTCAACCACAGTTTTTCCCAAACAAGAAAAATTCCTTGATCTATTCCATGAATTATCACACCCGTATATTGCCTTTTCACTTCCAAATTATACCCCTCAATTTCCTCAATAACTGACGCATTCATGAAAAACACTTGTACTCCCGTTTCAACCAGACTGCAATATTAATTTTCATATATATTCATATATGTCTTAATTTTTCTTTGTAGACCATACATGTAGACATTTTCCCTCTTGTCGTCTTGTTCTTTACCTCGCACGTATCATTTTCATCTTCGTCGTTTCTGTCTTCCATATCGTTATGCTTTAGATTCAATTCACTCGGACACTTATCATTCTCACTCAACAAGTTGTAATATTTCTCATTACATTAGATTCTCAAAATGTGACCTATATTCCTTTTGTCAACTCCATCCAAAATACAAATACACAGTTACATAATAAAACATACTCACTTTTATTAATATCTTTAATAGTAACTCACCTTCTATCACACTACTCTCTTCCTTTATCCCATTTCCTTTGTTACTGGATACACCACTCTTATATTCATCTCATTTACGATATTAAGTATTCGATTTTCAAACACATTTGTACCAAATTACATATAACACTTAAAATACATTTAAATACCATATCGTCCCCTTCAAGAGTTTCAGATTTTAGATCATTCTTCTTATTGTCCATCTTATGATGCATTTTGAATATTGCATCTGCTATTGTATTCTTATTCCAGATGCATACTTTAACTTGAGATAAAATTCATTCAAATCCTCTGTTATCCTCGGAACCCCTGCGTTCACTCACTGTTTTTTTAATCGTATACACGGGGGGCTGATGGTCGTAGGCACGATGACTTTTAAACTATGCAAAAAAACTTTCAATGCTTTCCGAAGTAATCATATTGTAGCCAACTCCCTGCTAATAATCAAATGTTTTTGCTACACTTTATTAAACACCTTTCTAACATACGTTATCACTCTTAATTGCTTTTCTCCAATTACCCTTTGCATTTGAACCACCCAATACCACATGCTGTAAATTCTGGCAACTTCGATCCCCCCCAATCATTGGCACTACAAGTTAAAACCCTTCAAATATCCCATAATATCTTCAACAATATTTCCTTTTTGACATTAATTGCATCTTCATCTTCATTAAACCTATCCTTCAATTTATCATACTTCCAATCATCATTGTTCTTTACCTTACCCATTATTATCTGTCTCCTCTTACCATACCTCTTGTCTTTTTCATTTACTAGTGTATACATGAAACCCACATAATCACCCTCACGTATACCACACATTTTCTTCCTCCTAACATTCAACAACAAACTTTAGTACATTTGAGGTTCCTCCACATTCATATGTTCTTATATATGAGCACTCATTTTCACCAAATTTACTACATATTCATATATGTTACTATTGGAATTCCCAAACTACTCGCCCATGCAACCTTTACACTAATAACCTTGCGTATCTCTCGGCTATTTTACACTTTTTCTTGCCACCAGCAGCGTTCCTTTCAGCACCTTAGTACTCAATCGACCATCTTAATCCAATGTAATTTCTCACAATAACGACTAATCATTCACACTTGTATATACAATCATACCATAATTTTTTTTTTTAAATTAATAGCCAAACAATATGTCATATTTTTCATTCGTTCCCTCAACCAAGTAAGAACCATTATCCTCTGTCATCAGCTTTTCAATCATACTCAAATGACATTTACCCTTCACTTCATCTTTACATACTTTAAATTTACACGCATTCCTTAACGTATGTGTATGCCTAAACATTAAATTCATACCACAATCAGTATCAATGAAACCAACCAATTCAATTTCATTATATGTTATTTTCACACTGATGCAATCATACTCTCTTTTCCTTATGACTTCATCATGCAATAAACCTTTACGAACATGCATCACATTCATCAAAAACACAAAATTATCCACCGAGCTGAACCCTCTGACTATTTAGTTTCCTGAACATCCTGTTTTACTTAATCTCTTCTTCTTACATACCCTTGAATGAAACATGTCCATCTATGTTGCATTCAGTACACTTTGCAAATCTTTGCATAATGCACCTCTTTACCACAGATGCTGCAAATCACATTTGCATGATTACCCCAACATCCACTTCCTATAACCCCAATCATACCACACAGATAACATTCAACCACTTGCTCTTTCGTAAGCTCTATAATGATATGATCTCTCTCACTACACCCGAAACATAAACTTAATGCCAATCGACACTCATTCTTCTTATATCTTACTTTCCCACAACTATAACACTTTTCGAAACGACTACAACTACTTGACCTACCCAAATGACCACTACCACTCTTATATCTTCAAATGTGATTTCGTTGTCTAAATTCTCCTCCAATTACCCTTGCAGGTATTCCTACATTACTTGCCCGAACGCTACAATCTACTAAACTATCAGCTATTGTCATTGGCCCTCTAAAAACGGTCTCTTTGAGACCCACATATTCTGGCACACTTTTGTTCATTCCAGTTCTTACACTCACAGTTTCCCTTTCTTTCATACTCCTATCCAACATGTAATTAACTATCTCTAAAATATCATCCTTCTTTCATCTCATTTTTTCTTTCCATTCCAAATGAACAAATTCATCCACATTCCTGGTATATTAGCTATACTTAATACCTTTACCTCCTTTTTTCACTATTATTAATACTTCCTTCCCCATTATCACTTAACTTAGTCTTTTCTTTCACTTCTAACCCCTTACCCAAAGTAGAGGAAATGACTGCAATGGCACCTTCACCCATGAACTCTTTTATCTACTTTGCTACTTGCCTCATCATAACTCTCATTCGTTCGTCTATTGGCTCTTCATTCTCTCTTATCCTTGTCACTATACATGCTTCCACTTTTTTTATAATTGCTTTCTGTTTTAACATTTCTTTCCAATTTCACCATTTTCCTTCTTCAACTTCTCGTTCTCTACTGATAACTTCTCTTCACATTCATCCTTTAACATCTTCGCTAATTCTCACTTCATTACTCTCTTCTGTCCAACAGTTCAGCTTCTTTCCCACCTCAGACCCAGTTTGGAAGCTTGAATAATGTGGCAGGATGATAAAAGCAAAATCCACGCCCTTGAATTCTGCTTACTGACAAATAGTCTGCAATATAAACTTTCCCATTACTTTATTTGGCAATTAGGCTTTTTAATAAGGCATTCAAGGTAACTATAATTCTTAAAGCAATATTCCTTACAACGCACTCATAATAAAAACTACAAAATTCTACGTAATAGAAACGGCGAAGCATGCTGTAAAGTAATTGCCAAGTAAGGTTCAGGCAATGTTTTTCACTGGACTTGTAGGGAGATTCTTCAGCTAGTGAATGTGTGTTGTGAGGGAACAAACTGCCTGATCTGTCCTCGAAAAGCAGTGGCGATTCAGGGAAAGAAAACGGATTTTGAGCGAAGCGAAAAATCTATTTTTGGGTGAGGTAGCCATGTCGTCCTGATGGAAGTTCCTAATAGGTAGCTTCCTAGGGTATATTTGACTACAGTGATATTCCCAGAGAATTTTACCTTAAGGTATCCAGAATTCTAACTCCTGGAGCGAATATCCCTAAATAAATCTCACAGGGATATCGCATAATATCAGAGGACGTATTCTTGACACGTCACATAGCTATCTTCACCCCGAACAGTATTAACGCTTCGAGGGGTTACAGTGACAAGAATCTGAAACGAGAATGGAAAGAGAGCCGCTCATAAGGCATCTCTCCTATTCCGTTTCCAGTGTGTATCTGATGAAGGCGGTAGCGCCCTCTTTATTCCTTGTAGCGATAAACAAGGTGCTAAAGATACTGTATTATAGGGAGGGGTCGATAAGCCCTTTTACAATAAAAGGAAGGGCGGGTCCATCAGGACGACATGGCTACCTCACCCAAAAATAGATTTTTCGCCTCGCTCAAAATCCGTTTTTTGGGCTCAGGCCATGTCGTCCTGATGGAAGTTTACCAGAGCATTACTGTATCTGTGGATTCTCAACCGGTGCCGTACTCTCAAGACAATATTTTCCTGGTCCGTCTAGACCTAGCGACCTATGATGTTACCGTCATACATCATTTCATCTAAGCATGAACTATGTTAGTGTTTCCTGCCCCCTACAGGGAAGAGTCGTACTAGACTCTAGAAAAAGTCTCGGGGAGTACATAATAACTATGGATGACAAAATGACAAGCTTGTATAGTGGTCTCGCCCTATACATTATAAAGCAAAGTTTGTATAAGAGTCACCAATGTCAGTATTAATTTCTGACATATCCCCCAATGTGACTACTCTTATTAACTATTGGATAACAGTTGTATCCACATAGGAACAAATTTTGCATCTCTACCACCATCCCCTTAGGGTACAACGTCAACCCTTCCTAAGGAAGGGTTAAAGTGAGTGGACTTTTGCTTGAATCAGGGAACAATCCTAAAAGACATACCATGATAAAAATATCCATATTTTAATCTTAATGCTCAGTACATTTCTAATAAAATGAGTGTGGGCGAATAAAATGCAGGGTTCACTATGAACTAGTTTATTAAAATTTAATAAACATACATATCAGATCAACATTTATAAAATTTATAAAATGTGGATGATATCCGTTAAAGCATAAAGAAAACAGTCGACAAAAATTATTGTTTCGTCTATCACGAAACAGATTTGCCACTTTAATTGAATTATTACTAATAATAATACAGTCTGTATACTGTTTATTTACAATTGCGTAAGAAACGCTTGGCATAAGTGTCCGTATTATGCTATAGTTCACCAACATCAATGGAACAGTTCTTAAGGACACTTTCGTGGCCTATCGCTCAGTGTGTAGTAACATACATTGACTACACACCCACCCTCTTAATTAATCGTCCCAAATTAATTACTCTGTTCCTCGCAGATTTAAAACAGAAGGTTAAAGAATTCTACCTGCTGCTACCACAGACCTCTTGAGTTGCTCCACTTGCTTCGCATAGTGCATAAAGAACACCTTGGATGACTACCAGCCGGTGTACAAACAAGGATGTTCAAAGTCCATGTAATTAAAGAAATTTTATGGAAGAGGCAACTTTCCTCGGATCATGACTAGCGGGTGTACGATCTGGATCCGCTCTGCGAATAACACGGGTGATTTTCGCCCTTAGTTATAGATAACTTTGAACCCAGGGTTTCTCCTCTGAATAGCTGTCCTCCCATAAAGTCTGAAGTTCTATGAAGATAGACCTTTAGGCACTCCACTGGACATAGAGATGCATCTTTCTTCAGAGGGCAGATTCTCTAGGGACCCCACCTGTTGGTGGGTAGCTTGTTCTTGGTAAGAAACGTTGGGTCTTGGAATAGATTCAGTTCTCTCTACAAGAACTGGACGTGGCCTTCCTCTCTAGAGAGAGCCACTATTTCACTAACTCTGGCCCCCAAAGCGAGTGCAAGCAGAAATATGACTTTTATTCAAAACCTTCTAAGCGCATTCCTCATTGTTCATTATTTATGTACAATGAAGAATCTTATCTAATGACTATGCAAAGGGTCTTTGGAGACGGATCTGAAGGAGGTCATAGTTTTTCACCATAGTAAAGCTCAGGTGTTACTAGCGAGCTCGATGAAAGAGAGGGGCTTCACTAACTCGAAGGTGCCAGAGCCTTTCCCTTCGGAAGGCTCTGGTAGGAGAGGCCACAAAGGAGGGAAGCTTCTTACTCAAGGCTGGCACCTTTGATTTAGTGAAGCCCCTCTCTTTCATCGAGCTCGCTAGTAACACCTGAGCTTTACTATGGTGAAAAACTATGACCTCCTTCGGATCCGTCTCCTCCTTTGAGGCTGGCTCCTTCCTAAGACGGACATAGCAGTCTGGATAAGAATCTTTGTTGGGCCAAAATTCCATCTCTTCCAAGGGAATTGCTCCAAACTTTTCTGATATCACCATCTTCCCGGTTGTCATTGGCATGTGTTTGGCATACCTCCAAGGATTGGTATCCGAGCACAAAGGAAGATCCTTCACGTTGAGTCGCTTCTGGGGCCCACGTGATGCTGCAAGTCTGCGTATCTCCAGTTTCATTGCAGCCTCCTTCTCATCATTCTTCTTCTGAATTTGTTGGATCATCTCAACAATAGAAGAAAGAGTTCTTCCTAGTTCATCTGGGATAGCAGATGATGTAGAGGGAACAGGTTCTGGGTCCGGAACCGATGTAACCGACACCTCGTCGATTTCTTCCTCTTCTACTTGAAGAGCCTAAGACAGCTCCTCATCCTGACCTTCTCCTAGAAGGTTCTTCTCTGTAGAATCCGACACCTCCGACATCTTATCGTCCAATTGGATGTCTTGAAGGGCGGCCGAGACTTCAGAATCTACCGGATTCTGGGCAGTTGGTATCTCCACCTGAGGCTGAGGAATGACTGCATCAGCCGATGCTTTAGGGAAAAGGTAGGCCTTCATCTTCTCATTTGGAAGGTAGGGGCCTGAGGTGTTTTTCTGAAAACCCCTCACCCAGGTTCGTAACTTTTCCCTGGCAGCATCCCTTGACTCCGTCGACTTAGGGTTGTCAAAAGCCTCGGTAATCAGGTTAGAACATACTGTACAAACCTGAGAGTCCCAATACCGGAGATCACCTCTGGAGGCCGCACTTTCTGCGTGCCTCCTGCAAAGCTGATGTCCACAGAAGTTCTTACTGCGGACATTACAGAACACACTTCCGCACTTCGGATGGTCCTCCTGTAAAGAAAAGAAAAATCCATGAGTATCAAGTGAAGGTTTTTCACTTATATTAAAACACGTAGCTTACACAGTAAAGCTATAAAAGAAAGAAGGAAAGACACATACTTGTATTTCCTGTCCAGTCAATTGCTGTACCCTCCCAAGATATCAAAGCTAAGGTTAATTCTATTCTAGAATACCTTATGTAATTTCCTAAATGGAAATTTAAGGTGTAGTTCCCACCTTGAAATAAAGTTTTAATATACGGGATAGAATGAATACAGAAAAAACTCATTTTCTATATATTGTACGGTCTCAACAAAAGGCTGTACAAGATAACATTAAGTATGTTGAAGAACTTCAGTGTTATCACAAACTCTGTACTGTAGTTTTATTAATGCAGTGTGTACTACACTACAAATATAGTAACTACTGTACATCGCATGCTGTTGTGCCGGCCGGCATTTACCCCTGTATAGCTCGAAGATATACTACCTTTAACTATTAGGCGGCAGGTCACTGGTTCGCAAATGTGTACCGGCCGGCAATCATCGCCGGCCGGCATTTGAAAACACTAACACTCGGCTGCCGGCCGCTAATCGTAGTGGCCAGCAGATTTCGGGATGTGTTTCCACTGCCGGCAGGCAAAGGTAGCAATACCCATGCCTTCCGGCAGTAGCTTAGAACCAGAGAACCTCCACCAGCCCGGCTGCCGGCTTAACAGCCGGCAGCCGGGCTAGGGGTACAACACATTAGTCAGAGAAACAGTACGGATGTAAGGTTATAAGGCGGCATTGCCATACGACCTTCCATCCAGAAAGAGTGAACATATGGAAGGGGAGAATGTAGCATTCAGGCTTCCAAGGAATCCATAGCCTGCCGGACTCTACCGCCGGACATGGAAGGGAGACCAAGGGAGGTCTGGGGTTCACTTTGCATAGAAAAAGGGGTCTCTGCCGGCCGACACGTAATTGCCGGCCGGCAGAGAGCTGAGCCAGTCCTCCATCCTAACCTACACTAGGTACGGAATTAGGACTGTGGCCAAAGATGCAATGGCTAGGCCATCACTAAGAAAGAGAAGGGGGGGGGGAGGGATTAGGGTACTATAAACTTCGTTCTAGCAAGAGACACACTCAGCAGTTAAGGAAGCTCATCCTAACCTAGAGTTGTCTATTAGGGAGGAAGACTGGCAATACTTGCTATCCTCCTCCCAACCAGAACAAGTTAGGTGAAGTTATTTCGCCAGGCATCAGAGAAAACTCATTCTCCAGCCCGAGAAAAACAACACAGGACAGTCTGCTAGACCACTAGAAGAAGGAATCATCTCGTACAGAATCCTTCAGAAGTGGACTAGGGAAGTAAAGCTTCCTGTGTCCGCATCTAACCTACCAAAGGAAACTCATTCTCTATGCTAGGAAGAAGCAGACCACAGACTAGAAACTCTGATGTTCTGCCCAAACCCAAAAAACCAGTCACTCTGGTTATCAGGTCAGGACAGACATATCCTAGTATAGTTATACCTGAATATTATTCAGATAAAACCGGTAGGATTAAGCCTAAGGCTTACTCAGAGGGAGAGAGGGATTGAACTTAGTCTCCGGAGGAGAAATAGACAATCGGGGATGTACGAAAGTATACTACTTTACCTAGGTTACTAGCCTAGGTGCGGTGAGAATCGATTACCTAAATCACCGAAACTCTCTCGTATACAATCTTGGAAAGAAAATTCAACAATATCTTACATGTATAAAATATTTGCCTATAGCTTCAATAACATAACACTCGGAAAAACTTATATCATGCATGAAAGTATTAGGGCCAGAAGCCTAGGCTACTAAGCCTCGCGAAGGGCAAGATCGGTTACCTAAATCGCCGAACTAAAAACTAACGGCATCATATAAGCATTCCTAGATGAGCTAAATAGCTAGATTATTAAAGCATAACAAACAGGAAACGTCGCTCTAGCTAACTAATTGACCCATATATAGCGAGCGACAGGATCCAGGATGCCTCAGGTAGGCAACAGCTCTTGTTTACGTTAATATCACTTTTGATTTAATTCAAAACGACAAGAGCTTACATTTTTACACAGTAAAGATAATACTCAACTTTCCAGAGACAAAAGAGGCCGGAGAAGACATCAAAATGTTGAATTATATAAAAAATAACGAGAGAACACAAGGGAAAACACCGTGTAGTAGAGCCACACAAAAAGGAATAAAGAGGGCGCTACCGCCTTCATTAGATACACACTGGAAACGGAATAGGAGAGATGGCTTATGAACGGCTCTCTTTTCATTCTCGTTTCAGATTCTTGTCACTGTAACCCCTCGAAGCGTTAATACTGTTCGGGGTGAAGAGAGCTATGTGACGTGTCAAGAATACGTCCTCTGATATTATGCGATATCCCTGTGAGATTTATTTAGGGATATTCGCTCCAAGAGTTAGAATTCTGGATACCTTAAGGTAAAATTCTCTGGGAATATCACTGTAGTCAAATATACCCTAGGAAGCTACCTATTAGGAACTTCCATCAGGACGACATGGCCTGAGCTCAAAAATACTTTTCGAAATAGAGCGGACAAAGGCTTAGGAGGGGAGATAGAAGAAGCAGGAGATGATGCAGTTGTTGGGTCTAGACAGCCAGTAAAACCCACCCTAACAATCGTCTAACCTATGACTTGCTTACCAGAGTAAGCATTTTCTTACACACCGGCAATATACAGTATACTGCACA
>NC_090725.1:223832833-223837833 GCF_036898095.1 Palaemon carinicauda | reverse complement strand
TAAATCGCCTGTTATTTTTCACAAGTTAGCAAGCAGAGAGTCTTATTGATCTTTTTGGAGCATTGATAATGTTAATATATTAGGTAGATTCATTGTAGCAATTTAGGCTGGCTGTTTTATGCACAATTTTCATAACACCATATTATCTAAGTTTTTTGGCCAAATTTCTTAATAGTTATGTTGAAGGTAACCATCTGTTCTTTAGTTTGCTGTTTGGCTTTCACAAAGACCGTGTAGTATGTGATACCCTTCTTACTATCTCCTTATACTGTGTGTCAGGAAGTTTATAAGATTGGGCTTGATTTTTGTACTGCCTTTGACCATGATAATCATTACACACTTGTTTTTAAACATAAACAGATGTTAGTATTTGGTTCTTCTCTTAGCATCATTATTGAATTTATAAGAAATAGATGGCAAATATTTGTTGTTTGGCACCATGGTAACTATAGGAAACAAATATATAATGGTCCTTAGGGTAGTGTACTCGACCTATTACATACGCATATGTGTTTTGACCTGGAAAACAAGCTTGTTGCATATGCAGATGATGCTGCTCTCTTTGCATCAATTTCATCTCCTGAATGTAGATTTGTGGAAGCTGATTTAATAGAGATTCAGCTAAAATTAGTGCGTGGTGCAAATAATGGAGGATGGAGTTGAATCCTAACAAAACTCAAACTATGATTGTGAGTAGTTAAAAAACCATGGCTGATCAGGATCCAGCTCTTTGCATTAGCAATGCCTCTCTAACTATATACAACTTATTGAAAATTCTAAATATGATTCTTGATTGCAATTCATTTTGAGATTCACATCTGGTCTGTTTCTTCTTCAATTGCGCATAATATTCATATATTGAGAAAGTCTTTTAAGATTTTCGGTGATCCCTTTATTCTTAGGAAATGTTTTAACTCTTTCATTCTACAATATTTTGAGTAACGTTCTCCTGTCTGGTCATCCTCTGCTAACTCTGATCTTAATTTGTTTGACAAAAACTTGCAGTGTGTATTATTCTTATCTCACCGATATGAATATGAATCTCTGGCACCGTTGTGCATTTAGTTCTCTGTGCCTGTTGCATACGTTTGTTCATAATTCAGACCATCCTTTGGATTCAGATATTTTCAGACTGTGCTATCCTTTATATATTACTATAGAGGCAGATAATTCTGATAATCTTATCTTTTCTCCGTCATACGGTTCGATACTGCACAGTGTTTTATTCCAAAATGAGAAATGATCTTCTTATCTAGGGTCTGTATTGAAGTTTAAAGTAGTTGCAAATACATTTCTAGTAAACGGGTTGACATAAGTCTCGTTTCATAAGTTTATACATTACAAATATTCTTTAAACTCTTGGCGCTTATGTTGTTTCAAAAGTCGGGGTGAGGTTCAACGCATAATGGCCTTACCAGAAAAAATGACGTTTGCGAACTTTTTTTGTTTTGTTTTTTAAATTGGTACGTCCACACTATAACAGATTAAGGCTTCTGGTTTGTTGCATCATACTAGCCAGAAATGGAGCTCTGTACTGACGTAAAAAACATAGCTGGAATGCTAAAAGATAATAAAAAGGTGCTGAACGTAAAATAAAAAAAATAAAAAACTCGTAAATATTTTTTTTTTTTTTTTTTTTTTAGAAATTCATAAAAAATACAATAATTATGTTTGAGTTTTTTTTTATAATAAAAAATAATATAGAATTATAGATATTCCACGTGGATGCAACCTCTTTCCAACAAATGCATTAGTAAGTGAGGTGTAAATGAATAAAAAATAGCTTCTTTTTTTCGGAGCGAAAATTTCAGATTTTCTGACCTACTCATGTTGGCGTTTTTTATTGTTGCAGCGTAACAAATAAAGGTAAGAAAAAATTAAAGACACTCTTGTAAAACCGACTAAATTTTCAATAAGATGAATAGAAAAAATATATATGTTGTTGAAAAATTATTGAGTAATTTACCGTTAGATAACGGAGTAAGTTTCGCAATTTCGTTGTAGGGGTTTCTTACGAACATTTTATGCATAGAAGGATTAATTCTTTTATAATGTTGTATCAACCGTATAAAGGTACAAGGAATGAGCTTTTGTATATTGGAGTTTTGTTGGGAAAAATACTGAAAAGGAAAACCTGAACTCAGCGCTCCAATAAAAGAAGTCTATATATACAAAAACTTGGAGGAGTGCAAATCTTCAGTAGGCTCAAATAAAAAAAAACTTCCAGATATTCACAGTAGGGCAATATATGAAATTCAGAATACTTCATATCTTTATAAATTCAGATTAGCGTAAATATTAAGAGACTGAGAAAGAAAGATCTCAAGAAACTACAAGAAATAAAGTTCTCCAGAAACCCAGATGACCCAAAACTTTCAAGTACATGAACAAAATAACTTTTATAGAAAGTTGTCTGAATGCAGGTCTCCAGAATCTTACTTGGCGAAATTTTGAAGAAGGAAAACATTCAGAAGCTCGATATGTAGATGTTCAGAAATTTTGTTAGGTACTGATAATTTTACGTAAAAAAATTTTAAGGAGCCCAAAGGAATTCAAAGTATTTGTATAGATTTCGATGAGGGTAACTAACCAAAAATTTGGATAAAGAAAAAGTAAAAAAAAAAAAAAATGCAAAGGTAGTGAACAATATCATGGATGACGGTATGAAATACCTTAAATACAATATATTTTTCAGAAATTTGGTGCAATGCACAACACAAAGAACTTTAAAGAAGAATTCTGGTAATGATTTGAGGAACATCTTTAAAATCTTAGAGAAATGACGATCTCCTGAAATTTGATTGAGAGCTACTATCGAGAAGACAGAACAGAAAATCAATAAATGTTAGAGGAATACATAATTCTATGAATCTAGGTGAAGATTGAAAAAATGCCAGGAAATCAATCATGCATATCTCTAAAAACCTGTATAAGAGCAAGTATCAAGAAGAAAGAAATTAACTATAATGAAATTAAGAGGAAAGCATATATCCAGGAATTCACGAGGCTTGCATGTAAGGAAACTTCAGTAAATTCAGATACCTAAGGTATCCTAGAATTTGGAGGATGATAAATAAATCCCCAATACAGAAACACAAGAAATGCACCTCTCGTGGAATTCGACACAGGGAAGATATCCAAATTTGGAGAGGAAGAAATCTCTAAGCATTCATTGTAATGCAGATATTCTGAATTTCAAGTGAAAGCAGGCACTCATAGATTTAGCAGAAGGAAGGTTTAAGACAAACACTGAGGAACACAGTACTCAAATAATCATGTTGATGGCAACTATCAAAACACTTTGTGGAGAAAAGTGAGGCCGATATTCTCATATTCTCAGTAGGTCTTGCTCTTAAGTTTACAGTTTACAGATGTTATAATGTCTATTTTTTCACTTCTATCAGATTCAGGCTTGTTAATTCATGGCTTACAATTAGCTCAAATTTGAAATGCCAACAACACTAAGAAAGTTCTGCAAGTTACTCATGACCAGCGTCTAATAGTATATCATCTCCCACTGGGTTACAAAATCCTTCTTACTGGAACTTCTAATGATACCAGAACTACTCTTCTGTGACCTATTGATGGTTTTCTCGGGGCATATGTCAGCATCTTCAATCTTGAACAAAAACGATGTTCTTTTCTCATAAACTTTTCTAATAAACATTGAACTCCAGCACAAGTAGTTTGTCCTGTAAAATACTGCAAACAGGTAGAATTGTCTGAACTCTGCGTAGTTGTATACTCCTTAGTGATCATTTCTAATAAAGTATTTCAGTTGATATACCATTTGAATAATGGTGTCCCAAAATACGTATATGTCTTACTTTGTCTTTGCTTCTCCTTTCTGAACTCCTAAAGTTTGCTGGTGTTTGTTAGAAGCTATTATAAAGGCCTTCGGATACTTATGAAGAACTCCATCAACTCAAGCCATTTCATTACCTCTGCTAGCTGATACATGCCCTTTAGTGATCTCACATAGTTGGATCCATTCAGAATTACTTCTACTACAGTACATTAACTCCCAACATACCAGATTCTGTACAGATTATCTCTGCTCCTCCTCCAGGCCAGTAATTTCAAACACACCCAGGCAGTAGTTGATCATGTGGAATGAACTTATGCACATGACTAGATTTGTGGATCCCTTTGGTCGCTGTTACATTATTTCTCTTGCTATGTGGTACGCACCTTCATCAAAAGTATCTGACATCCGTGTTTGATTAAGTTGACTCAACATATTCGGAAAGTTCTTTAGTGCTGTGTAAATAGTAGCATTCTCTGTAATGGGGTTAGAGAGTAATGGTAAGAATCTAATTATTTCAGTGACAAGGGAATTGAAAGCCGGCCATGAAGGCATAGCAAGGCTGCCACAGTTTCACTTGACTATACTAAGCTTATTACTGAATAAATGCAGACAGCTCAATATCCAAGGAACATCTTTTCTATTGATAGTATCATGTTTGCTCTTATTCATTTTATATAACTCCCCTGGGACAATAAAGGTTTTAGACAGATCTGGTTTTATGAATTCAAACAAAATTTTACACAGAAACCCATGTTTAAAATGCTTTGTTCCATGAATCACACAGGTGTCAGAGATGCTGGGTTTCATCTTGGCTGCTACATATATATCTTGGAATACTACTGACACTCATGATATTGTTGTTTATTAATTGTTAAAATTATCAGAGGCACTATGGTGAACATTTCAGGGTCAAAGTGGTTAGGCAGTGAAATATTACCCGTTGCTGACTGGACAGTAAAACTTGCCATATCACTGTGATACTGGAGAAGTTTATCATAGATGATGGTAAGGCCAAAACGATTGAATCCTTTGAACAACCTACAACTCTTACATGTTTCTTGTTTAGCTCGAGCATCTATAACAGGATGAGGTGTTCTGTTCTTGCCATGATGTACATTGCAGTATAAGGTCTGGTACAGAGCAACAATTCAACTACTTTTGAACTGGGGGAAAGTAGACCAACCATCAGCTT
>NC_090725.1:223815333-223827833 GCF_036898095.1 Palaemon carinicauda | reverse complement strand
GTATAAAAAAAATCGCTATAGACCACACCAGTAACAAATAATAAAGACAGTAATCTTTAAAAATTAAGTCATTCGTTTGGATAATAAAGAATTATGAACAACTAACTATAAATCATATATATTATATTGCATCCCTCCACCTCATGAATCACATTTAACTCAAAATTGCATATTGAGTTGAACCTATTTCCATCTTGTACTTGTTACTCTTTCATCAGCCACTCGTTATTTGAGGATGAAAACATAAATGTAAATTCCATGACGACAGGAATAAACAAAAAGAAATCGGCAATGGAAAAACCAAATAGAGGTTATTTCAAAGGAAATGAATTAGGTTATAAGTGATAAAAGGAATCGTTATTAAAAGAATAAATGGTGTTTGTTCATCATCGTTGAGACGGAGAAAAGCCTGAGATTGCCATGAAAGGAAAAAATGCTCTTGTTAGGAGCGCCGAAAACAAAATGGTGCTTTCAATAGTTTGCCAAGTAGGACGGTAAAACGAAATTGAGTCTTCCCTAATGGTAATAGAGTTTTTGAAACTACTTCCAACAATGCAGTAACTTACAACATCCATAAACAGTTCAAAACTCCTACCAAATACAGAACAATGAATGTTGTTGACGAATTTGAAACAGTGGTGATTGGCTCAATTTACCCAACTGCATTCGCACTCACACAATGGAATGAGATAAAAGACAGACTAATTGCTTCTCATATTAGATGAAACCCTTTAT
The DNA here is from genome assembly GCF_036898095.1 of Palaemon carinicauda. Classification (NCBI taxonomy): domain Eukaryota; kingdom Metazoa; phylum Arthropoda; class Malacostraca; order Decapoda; family Palaemonidae; genus Palaemon; species Palaemon carinicauda. The sequence continues at coordinate 223,827,098 of NC_090725.1, read as the reverse complement.
CATTGCAATTACACCCAAACAAGAGAGAGAGGAGAGAGGGAGAGAGAGAGAGAGAGAGAGAGAGAGAGAGAGAGAGAGAGAGAGAGAGAGAGAATCTATATTGGAACGTGAAGGGCATTCCATCTTATCAACACTCATTCGATTTCATTAGGATTTATTTTTATTTTCATGAATTTCCTATTTTCATTTATTTTTCAACTAGAAGTTCAGGTAAGAAATCAAACATTTTATATTTGAGCCTTCAATCCTTTCAATTGCCAATATTATCTGATGTGTTTTTTACAATGAAAAAAGTATTTTCCTTTCAATATTGCTAGTGTATCTCCTTTACTGATTTTGTTCCAAAATGTATGGAGCGAAATATGAAAAACGCTAAGATCCTTTAAGAAGCTCATTTGCAAAATACCTTTTCATGAGTTTTAATCCCCGAGGGAATTGTAAATCGCACCACGAACTGTGCCTCCGGTATTACAATAGAATTAGGCGTATTTAGAAGGGTTCATTACTCGAATTAGAATTTCCACAGTACAGATGCAAATTTGAGATACTTTAAGAAAATTGAACTGTAATGAGGAAGAAAAAAGAAACAGAATGGAGCGTATATAAATCGTTACCAAATATTTTTAATCTATGTTGGAAAAAAATTATGGGATTCTGATTGCAACCCTCTTGTGAGGTAAAAAACGCATCAATAGTAAATAAGCTACAGAAAATGTTTCAAACGTGACTCCCGAAAGGGAAAAAATATCCTAATATATCACCGATTCCTTCATCTTGTAAATATGAAGCTGAACTAAGAATTCTGCTGTATATGACAAAAACAAGAAAGCCTTTCCTTCACAAACGTACTCAAGATTCCCACATTTAGCCCGAAAAACTTTGCACTTTCATAAAAAAAAAAAAAAAAAAATTACATGAGCCCAAATAATTTTTTTTTTTTTTTGTCTCAACGAGGATGATACTAAGGTTTCCTGTGGTGTATCTTTTCATGTTACTGAACAAAAGAATGTATATCAAAAGAAACCCAACACTCTTATGGGCTAATGCATACGGTTTTGTTCCCCGAAAGGTCATTTTAACTCAGCTTCTCGCAATATTCACGCTTTTTTATTTGTTTTATTTTTTTACAAAAACTGTTCCACATTCCCGTTCATAGGCTTTTTCTCTCGTGATGTAAGTATATATTTTTATTCTGTTATTTAAGTCAGATATGACCATCTTGGATAGAAGAAGTAAACCCCCTAAGCTAAGGTTGTTAAGATATTTTTTGGAGAATTTAGTGTTAAGGGAGGTAAACGCAACATTTTTTCCTCTCAATTCGTACTTTTATTTGGCTCAGTTTAATTGAGGGCTAGAATTAAACTGCCATAATTACCTTCTGGCTAATAAATCAAAAATAAAGATTATGCAAAATGTATTTATAACAGGCACCTTGACAGTAGTCTCATCTGCTAAAGGTCAAGCTTCTTTTATACCTGTTTCAATCAACTTACATTCTACAGAATTATACACTTTGGGATATTATAAAAAAATTTCACTTTTTATCAAGGTGTTCTTGTACGCCAAAAAATATAATCATATTGTACAGATTCAGCACAGAAAAAGTGTCAGATCCTTTTTTTTTGTGCTGAGCGGAAAGCTCTAAAAATCAATACATTTCCATTTTAATGTGAATAATCTGTATAGTAGATAAATTTGCAAGACCAACACCCTTGCATGCTTGCTGCCCATAAAAAAATTAAAATTAATTATCCATAAAGAGAAAATATTATCCGCAACTCAAGAATAGTGTCGAAAACACACATCCCTTATAATTGGCTGAATAAAAGGTTTGACCACCCAAAAAACTTGCTATAAAAGGTTTCTCAACTGGTTATTGTAGTATCATGCATACTTAATAACATATAAAAAATCTATCACAATCTAATCATACAAAAGGTTTGATTTCAAGGATAGCGTCTATACTAGCCCGTAAATCGTTAAAATTTCCATTACGTTTCATTACTCAAACCTGTTCAGTAATGCTGGTGTCTACCACCCGATTTTGGGGACCTGAAAGCCCATTTAGCATATCTGTATTATACCGAGGTGATTAGACTCTCATAAAATCGATGATGGTGACTAATATTGCCACCACACTATGAAAATCTTGATTATTTATTCCATTTTTTATAAAAGTAAATCTAGTCTCTAAACACTTGTTTTAGTGATTCTGGGAACTCAAAAAGAATATTTGAATTACAGTATATTGAAGTAGTTCTAATTACATATATATGAAATAGCTGCCAAACCCATCCATCCCCCCAAAAAACTCAAAATCGCTGTGTTTGGAATGTAGAATTCCAAAAAATTCATTTAAAGCAGAATATATTACAATGATTAAATATTTGTAAAATCTATGATATAAAACCAATAGGGCTGCCAAACTACAAAAGAAAAAAAAAACAATTCTTTATGGACCCGCAGGAGTCACTTGCTTTAGTTAGATAGGCACTGCGTATCACAAGGAACTGGCTATCCTTTGATGAATTTAGCCAATGAAACCACTATGGATTTAGTCAGTCTACAGAAAGAGAAAATGATAGAATGGCTTCTAGGCTCAGGCGTAGCGGAGTGCTAAAGATCTCCCGGTTTATAAATACTAAAGAAAAATTTAAAATTGGTAATTGGACTGTTAGAGCCATGAATCAGATTGGGAAGTTATAGCAATGAAGAATGAATTTATGAAATAGAGTTTGGATGGCTTGGCCCTGAGTAAAACAAGCTGTTTAGGAATTAGTAAAGAAATCTTTGACCAAGGCAATATATATATATATATATATATATGTATATATATATATATATATATATGTATATATATAGATATACATATATATATATATATATATATCTATATCTATCTATCTATATATATATATATATATATATCTATATCTATATATATATATATATATATATAAATATATATATATACTATACATATATATATGAATATATATATAATATATATATATATATATTTATCGTTAGAAAAGATATTGATGAAATATCGTAGGAACACAAACGAAAGTTCTAATTTTTGTTGCAAGGTAATCCACGCTAGCCAGTTTTCCTATAGAATCATTTAATATTTTTTTGTTATTTCATATAACATGCAAAGATACAAAGAATGGCCTTTCGAATGATGTATAAAACATGAACAATGAAATTATTTACATATGAATAAACCCGCCTACAAACAATTATCTATGCAAGTGTAAATTCTCTCCGATTTCATGGAATTACGACTATAAATATATACTTTTATTTTTCGTAATAACTCCGTAAAAATAAAGCTATGAAAAAAATAACTTGGAATTAAAAATATGATAAAATGTTCTATAACATTCTAAAATAAATCCAATAAGTGCTTCCGAGAAAAAAAAAAAAAATGTTGAGGCTGGAGGACGAAAATGTGTTTTTAAGTAAAATGTATACAATATGCTAAAGAATTTTTTATATAGAAGAAAATATTTCTATATTTTTCTGTAGAGCATGTGAAAGTGCAAGGAATGCTCGTTTTAGTGATGTATGATACATATGCATTGCAATTATTTATACATACACAGATCCACCTGCAAAGAAATATTCACATGCAATAACTAGAACTAGGTCAAAGCTCACAGAAAAACAAATGATGCTTGAGTTATTTTCGTGTGAATATGTATGCTCACATTTTTCATAATTACTCACTAATCAAAAACATTATACGAATTGAAAATAGCAATGGAATCCCAAATAAATTTCTTGTATGTTCAAACAACAAAATCAGTAGGTGTTCCCACACAAAATTCAGCAATGGAGGCTGGAAGATGGACAAAGATTTTGTAGTTTTCTGATGAACGTTATTGTCATTATCTAATAAATTTTTATAGATAAAATGAATCAAAGAATTACCCATTCAAATTTTATATAAGAAATGTAGTTCAATATAAAAGAATACAAGTAAACTTCCCCTCCCCCTTGAAAAAAAAAAATAACAAGAGGAAATGAAATAAGATAGATTAGTGTTCCCAAGTGTACCCTTAAGCAAGAGAACTCTATCCAAAGACAGTGGAAGACCATGCTACAAAGGCTATGGCACTACCCAAGACTTGAGAATAATGGTTAAGTTTGGAGTGGCCATCTACTAGAGGAGCTGCTTACCATAGCTAAAGAGTCTCAGTGCAGTAGGTAACCCCTTAATCGCAGAAGAATTGTTTGGTAATATCAATATTGTTACGTGTATGAAGACGGAGGAGAATGTGGAAAGAATAGGCCAGACTATTCGGTGTATGTGAAGGCAAAAAAGAAAAAAAAAAAGAGCCATAACCAGAGAGAGAGTACTGCGTGGCCACTCAAAGGACCCAATAACTCTCTGGCGGTAGTATCTCAATGGGTGCCTAGTGTCTAGGCCAACCTACTACCTACAGTTATCTGAATGTAGATCATAACACTTAAGGAGGGAGTATATATGAGGTTGTTCCAATAACTGAGGACTGCTACTCCAATAATAGAGGTACAACCTGGACACTGCTGCCCTAGTAAAGGACAATAGTTTGGGATGAAGATATATTTGACCTAAAGACAGACTGCCTAGTCGTGGGTCGTGGATCCCTAGTTGGAAGGAAAGACCTACTCTATTAAGGCAAATATTCACATTTCAATTTTGTATGGAAATGGGAAAAGGAAATTATTATATCCTTCTAGCTTTGACTGGTGTATAACACAGCCAGTTGGAGGAACAAATCTGGTCTCAAGCCCGGATAAATGGTGAGAGTTGCTGTTTGGTCTAGACAACCGAGTATTAAAATAGGGGAAAACAGTAAATGACGAATCTCGAGTAAAAAATGGAATGCAATAGAGATAGTGCATACCTGTAAGAAACACACTGCTATCCCCTGATATCAGTGAAAAAGTCAAAAGTGTAGCTAAAGAAGTTATTGACAGGTAACAATTGGAAAAGGAAGGAAAGGCACGAAAAAAATGGAAATTGGAATGATGGTAGTCTCACAGAAAAGGGAAGAGGGTGATATGCAGATAAAGAAAATTATGATTCCTTGTATACGGGGGATTAAATGGAAATGGAGAGTTGCAAAAAAGATTGGGGGAAGGATATAAACTTTACTATATAGGGAAAGATGCAAAGAGAAATGGAATAGCAATTATTCTCCATTCAGTCTTGTAGGCGAATTTAACAGAGGTCCAGTATGTCAGTGACTGGCTCATGGGTTAAAGTTGGTGAAAGATAATAGAGTATGGCATATCATCTTGATATACTGTATACACTTCAACAAGGGTGTAGTGAAGAGTGGGAGGAAAATTTTAGAGGGAAAAAAAAGAAAAAAAAAACATATGGAAGTATTTCCAAGAAGAGAACTATTTGTGTTATCTGGGGTCATGAATGCACATGTAGGTAAGTTCTAATGACTTTGAAGGAATATATGGAGGAAAAGGTTTTGGGAGAAGAAACCAAGAAGGTGAAAGATTATTAGAATTAGCAAAAGGTATGAATCTAGCATTATTGAATACACAGTTTGAGAAAAGGAGAAGTCATCTTGTAACATGAAAATGAATAAGATACCAACTGACTATGCTTTGATTAGAAAGGGAGACGAGATCATTATTATGGATTGCTAGGTTATTCCAAAATAATCCTATTTCTGGATTTATTTGAAGTGTAGATCCATCCAGGAATAGGGGAAGTAAAACTTAGAAGCTGAAGGGAGAGAAGGCAATATAGTTCTGAAGTAAAGGTGAGAGAGTCAGAGAAGAGAGATATGTAGATTGTACGTGAATATCAGCTGAAGTGTTATGAAAGGTTATGAATGAAATTGGTTTGCCAGAAGAGGGAGAAGTTTATGGATGAACTGATCAGGAAAAGAAAATAATTCATTGTGATGCGATCAAGAGGTTCAAGCATCTGTGAAGGAAAAGAGTATAGCCAGAAGACAGTGGGAAGAATGTAGCAACTGCTAATGAGTAATGTAAATGGATAGAGAGAGAAATAAAGAGAATGGTCAAGATTACAAAAGGAGAAACCAGGAGAGAGTGATATGAGAGGTTGGGAACAATGGGAGGGCGAAAAGATACAGAATTGAAGGAGAAGAAAAAACATGGAGGATGTAGGAAAGGTAGGAATTATTGATGTAAGTGGAAGAGGATATTAAGAGAAGATGGAAGGACTATTTTTCAAAGCTATTAAAGATAGAGAAAGACTGTGAAGAACTGGAAAATGTTCTTCTAGTAGAAAGACCAGAAAAAGTGTAGTCTGAAATGCTATAAAAAAAGAAGACAACAAAACAGAAGGAAAATCAGAGGTAACAATAGAAATGATTACGATATCGGGAAATCTAAGCAGAGAGTGGGTGCAAACACTATTGAGAAAAATTTGGGAGGCTAAAGAAATGCAAAGGGAATAGAAAGATAATTGGATAATTAAATATTTAAACAAAAGCAGATGTGTTAAACAGTGGGAACTTGATATAATTAAAGCAAGGTTACAGAGTATGAGGTTTTGATAAAGCACTTGAAAATATATGAATTTTCAGGATTCGTTTTTTTATAATTAATTTAGATCACGGAAATGGGTCCTCACTTCAAACCCACTGATTTTAAATACCAATAAATATATGTAAATTAATTTAAAACATGACAAGTCTGTATTTTACCATATTTTTGATAATTGCAACGTGTAAATATTCACCCAGATAGTAATTTGGATGAGTAAAAGCCAGACTAAAAGCTAAGGAGTAAATGAATTATCAAATGCAAACTGTAAAGGGAAAAGCATTGCCTAAAGATTTTGGCATTCCTGTTATGCATATAAAGGTCCTTTTAAGAGTTATCAAATTTGGAGAAGATAAAAGAAGGAAATATGAAGAATGAAAGAAATTGGCTGAAAACTTCTTTTTTTTAACTGAAAACTTGAGATATCTGGAGAGCAATTAACAATATGAATTATGGAAAATACATAGCCGAAAAACAGGGAGAAAATGAGGTCTAGTGAAGACCAGAGTTCGAGTGGCAAATTTGGATGTGATAAAGATTGAGACAGAAGGACTTGATTCATTGTATAGGTATAAGCTATGAGCACGTAATGTTACTCAACATTCCGTAGGTGTGTAATATGATGTGAATTTAGATGATAAGAAGGAAGTGGGTGTGAAAAGGCCAAACAGTGGTTTAAAAATGAAAATCTTTAAGTGGAAAGGAACAAGAAATTGAGGGAAAACATTGGTCACCCAATGGCAGATGCCTGTGTCCTGTAGTGGACAAAAACAGCTGCATTGGTTGTTGTTGTTGATCTAAATATCTATCTATCTATCTATCTATCCATCTATCTATCTATCTATCTATATATGAATGCATTTTGGACAAAGCTTCTTTCTAATGCAATTTTCATTGAAGGCGATAGCCTTAGTGGCACCAAGGAGTTTCCTATAGGGATTCTCATATTTCCTCAGCTTCTTTTGGTCAAAAGGATCGAGAGACCATGCATTCGCACCCCGTATTCGTACTGAAAATCATGAATAGGCTGATTCCAGTAACAAACATATTGACGCCATTAAGGCTATCACCTTCAATGAAAATTATATATATATTTATATATATACATGTACTTGTATATATATATATATATATATACATATATATATATATATATATGTATATATATGTATATGTTTATATATATATATATATATATGCATATGTATACATACCTATATATATATATATATATATATGTATATATATGTATATGTTTATATATATATATATATATATATAAGATGCTCGCTTGTGTTACATATAACCTGTAGTTTTGTCGAATATTATTTGTTCATATCTAATTGTTGTATTATTTTTTTTATTGAACAAGAATCACATGTGTAGAAATGTTATTGTTACAACAATTGGTAGCGTGGCCTAGACATTATATCATTCAAACAGCTATCACTATGTTGATGTTTAGTTGTGAGATCTGTTTTGCATTGGACCTGAATAGTTCTCCTGATGTTGCTGACCGAGCCATCTGTCACATTAGACGACTAAGGAGGGTTCGTTTATACGAGATATGTTCTTGGTTTTTGGTAAATACTGCTCTTAATTATTGCATATAAGTTCTCTAAATTCATCTTGTCTCCTCTGAGAGAGAGAGAGAGAGAGAGAGAGAGAGAGAGAGAGAGACGTCCTACACCTAGTTTCTTTGTCCTGTACGGTTCATTAAAAAAGTTTGTTTGTAACGATGATTACGTAATTTAATGAATGCTAGAATGTTTATGGCATTGTGCTTTCACACAGAAGAACAAAAGTAAAATTATAATTGCTTTTTGTTTTGTGTTAATGGCAGCGTCTCTCTCTCTCTCTCTCTCTCTCTCTCTCTCTCTCTCTCTCTCATAAAGTAACATAAGAAATAATTCAGTGTTTATTACCCTTTCGTATTTTTTCTTAAATTGAGGTTTGTAATGGCGACAGTTTTTGAAAACTTAGTGAAAGAGCAGCTGTTGCAAATTGTGTATCGCAAGTGTTTTTTATCATGTATTTTATGATATAATAATATGAATATTGATCAAATGTTTAGGTGAATCTAAAATTTGTAATAATTCTCATATTTTGTTTACTTCTGTAATTTGAATGATTTAATCGGTAAACTACTTTTCTAGTATGACATGTTACTTGGATGGATGCTTTGTGTATTTGTAAACTCTTGGTCTTTTGAGGTCTAATTTTATTTCTTCTCCCAATTCAAAATCTAGTTAGATTTTTGTTTTCAAATGTTTGTTTTGTAAAGGTAACTTTCCTCTTCCAATTTCTTTCCTCTTTTCTGTTTCATTCCTCTGCACCCTGTACATGCCTTACTTTCGTATCCTTAAACCCTCTGATTTTCTTTCAAGTAAGTCTTGCACCTCTCTATCCCACCACCACTTTTCTCCTTTGGACACACCATAGTTGCTGGTTGCACCCACCATGTCCTCTATTTCGCATACACATTTCTTCCATATCTGCCCAGATATTTTCCACTCTGTTACCCTGTCAAATCTCGAAGTTTAATTTTCCAGCAGTTTCTCTCTCATAAATCTCCTATAGATTGGTCACCCTTATCTCCATTAGGGTCACTAACCTAAATTCTAGATGTCCTCTTTCTCTTCTTGGGGTTGCTACCTCTCATTTTAAAATCCATCACTCTTACTCAATGTTGTTTAACACATGCCTCTTCAAAATCACTTAGCTGTTCATCACATTACTTCCATAAGTTATCAGGGGCTTATCTTATTTTTGAAATCATGTGTTCATACATGCCAATTCTAAACTCTGACTACTCCCTAATAACATTATAATCCCATCTTCATATCTAACTCCCAACCCATGGTTTCCATGTACATCCCCATATCCATCCCTTTCTCTTCCCCACTCTGCCAATCATGTCTAATCCCATAATTAGTTTTTCTTCCTCTTTCCCTGTTCTAATAAATGCCTCAAACTATTTTTGTAAATAATTATCTTTCTTTTTTTTTGGCCGTACGTGCATGTGCCTCACACCTCATGAAAAAATGTTTCCTAGTCCAGTTGACATATAGATTATGTACCCCTCCTGTTTCAGTGGTGCCAAGTTTTATTACTATATTAAAGGAACTTCAATATTATTCTTCACCAACGTCAATTAAAATTTGCTTTATATTGACACAGATTCTCTATATTTTAAACAAACTGGAAACCCAGATATCCCAAATGCCAGCAAATCTTTTCTTCTCGTTACAAAGAGGTTTAGGAGGTAAATTACTGATCTAGCGTCTAATTTGCCAACATGGTAACAGTATGGTTGTCATTGCGTTTCAGTTCTCGTACAATTCAGGACTGGTAACACAGAATGCAGGCTTGTTATAGTAGGTGATATTTGTACATAAGTCAAGTGTGACTGTGTTATTGTCTTCATATTGATTACGTTTTCAATTATTATGAAATGTTCACCATATCCAAGTTCTCAGATAGTTACACAGGGTCACCCATCTTCCATTCTATGAACTTAAAAAAAAAAATACGTAGACAACAGCCTAAAGGAATTGTATGTGAGTATCAAAATATATGAAAAGCGATAAATACCATAACCCGGTTTGGTGAAGGTTGCAGACCTATGACGAGGCACTGGAAGTTCTTGAATAATTATACCTATCTTTACTCGAATATAAAGTGAGTAGCCTAATTCTGGTACATTGTACAAGGCTCAAACGCACTTGAAATTAATAGGTGATTGCTTTCTTGTCTACATCACCAAGAGAATATTCTGTAAATTTTGCGTTTATGTGCACATTTTTATGGAATAATATATCGAATTAAAATGAGAAATTTCAGGATTTTTAAACGATATTAATATTTTCTCATATTTTTAAAAAGAATTATTCCATCTGTATGAATGAGCAATTTCGTGAGTTTCAGTCATTCTTGTTGTCCAATAGAAAAAACGAATTTTACCATTATGAATCCAAATTTCAATTTATTTTACAAAATATTTATTTCTAGCAACTGGAACTAATCATTAGTATTTTTTCTTTTCGAAATTACCATTCACTGCACTCAATATGATTTTGAATAATAATGTATTTTAGGTTATTTTTTATTTAGAATTTATGAGTCCTGAAATCCATCATTTCCACCTTCCCCAGGAACAGATACTGACACGGACTTGACGTTCTTTTATGAGGGAAAAAAAAATAAGATACAGATGAAGAGATGAAGGATATTCTAACGAATGCTTGGAGACCTCCCTATTATTAGCTGTACACAGTGCAAAGTGGCAAAAAGCGTTATTTATATCGAGATTAATAACATTTAACCCTGGATTCTATAATCCTTTGAGAAATCTACTGTATATAGTAAGGTGTGTACTATATTTGGTCAGATGGAAGGTAGTAGGGGAAAACAGCATTCAAAATCCCTGGCAACAGAGCCGTTAACACGTTATGATAGGGTAAGTGGTACAGATGGACATTTATACCTGCATAACAAGATCCAGTATCACCAGATAAATGTATTAAAGGCTGAAGAATTGTTGAAAAGAGTGAGTGACTCTAATCCTACCATTAATATACATGCATCTTTGATGAGAATCATTAACAACGGGTGATAGCAAATTAAAAGGGGATAGAGGAAATTATGCATGATATTGTTTATCTTATGAGGCGAGGTTGCACTTCAAAAGGACAGGAGGATGATGGAGATGTTCTCTCTGGTGGAAAGGGGCCAAGGGCTAATGATGGTAATTTTAGGGAGCTTTTATGATTTCCTGGGAGGAGGGTTGACAGGGTTTTAGGGGAAACATCTTGAAAATATCAAAAACATACAACCCACAAAAATGAAACTACCATGAATTGAATATTTTACTATATATATCAGTATTTGTCTAAAGTTTTATCTGAAAGAATGAAGGAGTTAATACACACACAAACACACACACACACACACACATATATATATATATATATATAATTATAATTATATGTATATATATATATATATATATATGTGTGTGTGTGTGTGTATGTGTGTATATATACGTTTATATATATACATATATATATGTATATATAAATATATATATATATATATATATATGTGTGTGTGTGTATATATATATATATATATATACATATATATATATATATATATATGATAAATTTTTGCACATTTAAACGTGTTTCTTTCATATTTCAAATAAGCCATATATATTAATAGATTAAAGTCTGGAT
>NC_090725.1:223797833-223810333 GCF_036898095.1 Palaemon carinicauda | reverse complement strand
AAATGGATAGTAATAATAGAGCTACTTTCATAATGGATAGCAATATGAGGGTTTTTTTTTTTAATGGAAAATAATATTAAGGCTACTTTCATAATGGAAATTAATATGGAGGCTTTTTTTTATAATGGATAGTAATATTATGGCATTTTCTTTTATAATGGATAGTAAATTGACAGCTATTTTTATTTTGGATAGTAATATTAGGGCTATCTTTTATAATGGATAGTAATATGAGGGTGATTTTTCTTTATTATGGATAGTAATGTTAAGGCTATTTTTATAATTGATAGTAATATGACGACTATTTCTAAACTGGATATTAATATAAGGGCTTTTTTCAGAATGAATACAATATAAGGGAAATTATTTTTTTTAATATATTGTAACATTAGAGCTACTTTTTTTAATGAATAGTGATATAACTGCAATTTTCAATAATGAATAGTAACATTAGTGCTATTTTTTAATGGATAGTAATATATTTTTTTTATAATGGACAGTAATATTAGGGCTATCATTATAATGGATAGTAACATTACTGCTTCTTTTAATGAATAGTAATAATAGGGCTACATTTTATAATGTATAGTAATATTAGGGCTATTTTTATAATGGATAGTAAAAATAGGCTTTTTTCATAATTGATAGTTATATTAGGGCTATTTTTTTATAATGGATAGTAACATTAATTTTAGTTTTTATACTGGATAGTAATATAACGGTTATTATGTATAATGGGCAGTAATATGAGGGCTAATTTTTTAATGGAGAGTAATTTTAGGGCATTTTTATAATGGATAGAAATATAAGGGAATATATTATAATGGTTAGTAATACGAGTGCTATTTTTTATATTGGATCTTATTATGAGGAGATTTTCTATTTTATAACGGATAATTATATTAGAGCTATTTTTTATGGATAGTAATATGAGAGGTATTTTTATAATAGATTGTAATACTAGTGGTATTTTTCTATAATGGATAGTAATAGGAGAGCTATTTCTATAATGGATAGTAATATGAGGGCTATTTTACATTATGTATAGTAATATGAGGGCTATTTTTTATAATGGATAGTAATATGAGAGCCGATTTTTACTGGATAGTAATATTAGGGCTATTTTTATACTTTTTGGGGGGGCTATATTTATAATGGATAGTAATATGAGGGTGATTTTTTTTTATAATTGATTGTAATATTAGGGCTATACTTTATAATGGATAGTAACATAGGGCTATTTTTTATATTGATTAGTAATATTATGGCTATTTTAATAATGGAGAGTAATATTAGAAATATTTCTTTTATATTGGATAGTAATATTAGGGTTATTTTTTTGTAGTGGATAGTAATATTAGTGATATCTTTATAATACTGTAGATCGTAATATAACATATAGTAATATGAAGGCTATTTTCTTATAAGGAATATTAATACGAGGGTTATTTCTATAATGTATAGTAATGATAGTAATTTTAATGGGTAGTAATATTAGGGCTATTTTTTATACTGTATAATGACATAAGAGCTATTTCTTATTATGGATTGTAATATGAGCGAGGTATTTTTTTTATAAAGGATAGTAATATTAGGGCTATTTATATAATGGATAGAAATATGAGGGCTATTTTTATAATGGATAGTAATTTGGTCTATTTCTTCATAATGAATCGTAAAATGAACGCTATTATTTATAATTGATAGTAATATCAGTGTTATTTTTTACAATGGAGAGTAATATTAGGATTATTTTTATAATGGATAGTAATATTGGAGCATTTCTTTTTTGTAAGGGATAGTAATATGAGGGCTATTTTTTGTAATAGATAGTAATATGAAGGCTAAGTTTTCGAATGTATAGTGATAGGATGTTTTTTTTTTCTTTTTTACACTAGATAGTAATACTAGGCTATTTTTATGATAGATACTAATATGAGGGCGAATTTTTTTTGTAATGGATAGTAATATTAGGGCAAATTTTATACTGGATAGTAATAATAGGGCTACTTTTATAATGGATAGTATTATGGAGGCAATTTTTTCTATAATGGATAGTAAATTGACAGCTATTTTTATACTGGCTGCTAAATTAGCGCTATTTTTATAATGGATAGTAATATGAGGGGGAATTTATTATAATGGATAGTAATATTAGAACTATCTTTGTAATGGAGAGTAATATGATGGATATTTTTATACTGCATATCAATATTAGGGCTATTTTTAGAATGGATAGTGATATGAGGGCTATCTTTTTAATGGATAGTAATATTAGGGCTATTTCTTAGAATGGATAGTAATATTAGGGCTATTTCTTAGAATGGATAGTAATATAAGGGCTATTTTTATAATAGATAGTAAAATTAGGGCTTTTTCATAATTGATAGTAATATTAGGGCTATTTTTATAATGGGTAGTGATATGAGGGGGATTTTTTCTTGTTATATAAAGTTATTAGTGCTATTTTTTATAATGGATAGTGACATTAATGCTATTCCTTATACTGGATAGTAATATTACGGCTATTTTGTATAATGGACAGTAATATGAGGGCATTTTTTTTTTAATGGAGAGTAATATTAGGATATTTTTTCGTAATGGATAATAATATTAGAGTATTTATTGTATTGGTGAGTAATATGAAGGCTATTTTTTATAATTCATAGTAACATGAGGGCTATTTTTCATAATGGATAGTAATATTAGGGCTAGTTTTTAAAATGGATAGTAATAGTAGGGCTAATTTTTTAATGGATAGTAATATTAGGGCTATACATCTAATGGATGGTAATATTAAAGCTACTTTTTATGATGGATAGTATTATTAAGGCTATTTTCATACAGTATATTAGAGCTTTTATCATAATTGATTGTAATATTATGGCTATTTTTTCATAATGGATTGTAATATGAGGGCATGTTTTTATAATGTCTAGTAATTAATGGTTATTCTTATAATGGATGGTAATATGAGGGCATTTTTCATAATAGATACTGATAATTGTAAGAAAACTTAAAAATAAAAACAATGAATAAAATATATAAACTTGCTTTGTGTAATTCTGCCCCTGCAAGAACATAAAAATTTATAACACAAGCGGAAACCAGTAAACTACAGAGAATCAAGGAAGTAAGAATTTTTGTCTTCGATGGATGCGAGAAAGTCTAATGCCAGTTAATCCTTAAAGAGAAAGCACCTCAATAAAGTCGCTCTCTCACTCCGAAAAGATGGAGCAGGAGGTATACCTCGTCCTCATCTAAACATTCTAGCTGTTCTCTCTCTCGGGTTTTCCTTACGTCTCTCTCTCTCTCTCTCTCTCTCTCTCTCTCTCTCTCTCTCTCTCTCTCTCTCTCTCTCTCTTCTTAAGGAGATGAGTAGGAGGTAAGCCTTGCCCTTTACCTAAGCATCCTACGCTCTGTCCTTCCCCAGGCGTCGGTAAGGTAAACATTTTTACGGTGGTGGAAGATTTGCTGACACATAAGGGTGATGTGTTTACCAACGACATCCAAGAAGGATTTGGAAAAGGAAAAATATGAAGGAAACCTAATGTCAAAACCAGGTAGACCTGGTTGATGGCGGTTTCAAAATGCAAGAAGCATAAGGCAAAAAATTAAAATGTCTGTGTTGAACCTTTTATTGCATATTGTGTGCTTTTTAAGAAATTTAGTCAGTCCTAAAAGGTGGTACGCTTATTCGGGTAAAAGTGGCCTCCAGGGTATTTCATAAACAGGTATACACAAAAGTCTCCCCATCAAAAAAAAAAAAAAAAAAAAAAAAAAAAAAAAAAAAAAAAAAAAAAAAAAAAAAAAAAAAAAGGAAAATATTGATACAGACCCGACAAAATGAAATTACCCTAAGTTTTGAAATATATCTGAATTCTAATATATAAGAATTTTTTTTGCTTAAATAAATTCAGAAATCTTCCAGAGAACATTCATAATTAAGACGGGGTGTAGTAATAAGCAATAGTAAAACAGACCTAATGGCAGAAAAATCAACACTAATAACAATGAAAACGGATGGAGACTCCATCTTTATCTCGTCATATTCAGAGCCAAATTTACCATTGATTTCCCCCCCTGAAGACTTTCCTAGGTGACTTGTCAAGCGAAGTCACCCTTACAAAACAATGCCTAATTAAAGCAGGGTTCGCAACAGGGGAAGCTGTAGCAGGTCCCTAAACTATGGATTATAGGTTCATTTTAGGAAATCCCCTATAAGTTGATAATGTTGTCGAATGAAATTTCGGAGGAATGGAAGTTTTTGTAATCAAGAAACAAGAATAAAATTAAAAGGCAGAGATGAATTCAGGTTAAAATATAAACAGGAATAGATAATATGTAATTATCTCTCGTTGCTGATATAATCTAGGAAAAAGCCCAGTATAATCTAAGTAGTCAATCCAGCCAATTAGTGAAAAACACCCTAGCAAACACCTCGTATCTTATTTACAGGAAAGTTCTCGGGCAAACGAGGTGATTCAGGGAAATCTTTAACACCTTGACACGTTTTAGAAGTTGAACTGAGATTTCCTCCCTGTATCGGCACCTGAGACTGAATGGCACTACCGGGAGGTGGTTCCTCCGAGAACCCCGGCAACGAAAACCTTTAGCCAGAATTTCATATTCCGTTCCATTTCCATCCAATCACAAAAGTTCTCTCCTCGGCTGCTTCGGTTCTTCGAGGGAAAAACAGTAAAGGATGAAGGAAAAGGGGGAGAGAAAAAAGAGTCCGAAAAGGAGAAGGTATACGACCCAGTACGAAAAATGGGAAGAAAGGAAGGGAGGAAAGGATGGAAGAAAAAAAAATGGATACGACACGAGGAAAGTTGATGAAATGAGAAAAAAAGAAAAGCAAAGAAGAGGAGGAAAGAAGGTGAAAAAGAGGAGGGATCAAAAGACGAAGAAAGAGTTAGAGAAAATGGGAAGTGTGGTATATGAGGAAAAATAGTAGGTGAGGACGAAGCAGAGGTAGAAGTAGAATAGAAAAGACATGGTGAGTTGAGCAAGGAAAGGGAGGGTAGTCGGTGGGTTGGAAGGTAGGCAAGGGTAAATGATTGAAAAGGAACCAGGATAAAATGAAGAAGGGTGAAACACAGAAAAAAAGGAAGTACAAGAAGATGGAAGAAGAAAACATAAGGGGAAGAAATGAAACAGAAAAGGATTATTAGGATAAAGTGATAGAAAGGGAAAGTGGACTTAAAAGAGACCTAAAGAGGGAGAAGGAAAGTAAGAAAAGATTAAAGGTACGTAAAGTAGAATAGAGTGGGAAGAGTGTGTGAGGAAGAGTTGGTGAAGAAATATAAGATAGAAAGAATTTAAAAAAAAAAAAACATCAGTAAGAGGAAAGAGAGTAATATGGTGGCAATATTAGCAGAATGGAAAGGTTAAAAGGAAAAAAGGATAAAAGGTGGAAGGAACTATGGCGATTAATAACCTTGGGTTGTCGAATTATTCTGCAAAAATGTTTTAATTGAAACTTGAACAGGGATTATTTACTTCTGAGTAGGAAACTAGAGACTCTCTCTCTCTCTCTCTCTCTCTCTCTCTCTCTCTCTCTCTCTCTCTCGTGTGTGAAGAAATAAAATGCAATAATACGGAGCCGAAATCCTGTCGGCAAATGCCCCCTTCCTCCTCCATCCCCTTCCCCCAGCTGCCCCTCCCGGCCCTTCTCTTTGTATTCCCAACCTAAAGGGACAATCTGAGGAAAAGAGGCAAGAGACAAAGTGAATGGCGAGTCTTAGAGCGTACAGGAAAGGGGAGTTTTGGATCGTTCTGCAAACGCACAATCTTCGTTATATTGTGAGCCTGCGAGGCCAAATGACCTTCCCTAATCTTTAATGGACTATTCGTGGTTTATCATTACAAAAAGGATTACGATGAAAGCATCACTATGAGTATTCAATTCTTAACATATTTGGGTGATATTCTTTTCAAATTCCGTCTGCATTTTATAACTTTCGTTGATTATTTGTTGTTATTTTTCCTTCTGCTAATATCTAAAAAGAGAAAACGAGAATTTGTTAGTGACCCGTTTTTTTGGTTGTCTATTGTGAAATAATAGTCTCTGAAGGATATTCATTCATCTTCGAATGTTTTAACTTACATTCCATCCTTCAATTCATCTGGTTATGATGAAGAAGTAAGAGCAAATAAAGAGATTGACTATGTAGAAAATAAGTCGAATGCGTAACTTTTATAAAGCAATAATCAATGAAAATCCCATGTACGACCGGATACTCTATACGAACACGGTAACGTACTCACTCTTTACCTCTATACGAAAAAATTGCTTTGATTTTGGTAATATCATATAAGTTTTCCTTAAAATTTTCTATTTTCAGAGTCGAATCACATAATGTTCAATAAAGGAGTTTTATAAGATACGAAGAAATAATACATCATATATGATAACTCATAGTTAGTAAAGAAATATATTATTACGAAGAAAATTTAAAATACTCCTTTTTTTAAATAATAGGCAAAGCGTTTCTTTCCCTTTAATGCGTAATCTTGAACCAAATAATCCGGAGAAATTGTCCGTCCGGAGATGGGAACCGCCATCTTGAACACAACTTCAGTCCTCGAATCCATCTCACTCCCCCTTTTCCCCTCTTCTTTTTCTAGCAACATATTTTCGCCCCTTTCAACGTCTACATTTTTCCCCATTAACTTCTCTACAATCTTTTAATACCGTAAGAACAGAGTTCGTGAACAGACTAAAATCCTTATGTAATATAACATATAGGCTATGTTTTGATCACTTTATTGATTGCTAAGTATTTTTCTGTTTTTAAGAATTTATTATGAAAAAGAAAATAGTCTTATTAGATAAAATACAAATATCTATTTATCATAGGTTTGAATCTCTAATGGATTTTGTTAACAACTAGATATAATATTTATTATATCTTATCTCTACCGAATTTATTCGAACCAGCTCCTTGGGTTGGTAAATATCCACCACTTTATTATATCAAGAACTCAAGAAGTTTGGAAGTTTTGTTTTTGGATGGGTGTATATCTGGCGTTGTGGTGGTCAAGTGGTAACGTTCCTGACTGGCGAACGCCAGACGGGGGTTCGGGCTCTGCTCAAACTCATTAGTTTCTTTGGTCGCTGCAACCTTACCATCTTTGTGAGCTAAGGATGGGGGATCGGGGAGCCTAAAGGTCTATCAGCAGCCATTGCCTGGCCCTTCTTGGTCCTATCTTGGGGGGAGAGGTGGGCCTGGGTTCTGATCATATTGATATATGGTCAGTCTCCAGTTCATTGTCCTGCTTGATAGATCAATATCACTGTCCCTCACCTGTGTCATTCATGGGCGGCCTTTAAACCTTTAAACTTAAGCCTATTTAGGCTACTTCTGTTCATAAGTCCATATCAGATTTGAGCGTCAGAATTCAGAAAATATAGATGCAATGTACAGTATTTGAACGAAAAAGCATTGTGCTTTTTAACGTGAAGTTTAAATAAAACCATTTTCAGGAAAATTTCATGATTTTTATGCAAAAGATTTTCCTAAATATAGTAGAGAGAGAGAGAGAGAGAGAGAGAGAGAGAGAGAGAGAGAGAGAGAGAGAGAGAGAGAGAGAGAGAGAGGCGTCGGTCGTATATATCTCTTTAAAGTACTTTGGAAAAAGTTAACAACACAAAAAGGGGAACAGAAACGCTACCATTTGAAGCCTTTATCTAAATCCATAATTGCTGAAGCCGATTTCTCTTGGACCTAAAATGGTTTTATGTTGTACAATTCAGCTTTAGCTCTTAAATGTTCCAAACGATATGAAGAATTTTTCTCGCAATGTTGTTTACGTACATCGTCACTAAGACAAATGAAATTAAACTCGTTAGAAAATTTCAATAAACATTTGAAGATTTTTACATAAAAACAAACCTTTCATCGTAGCTAAAAGGTAAGTACACGTGCCCAAAACTGTTAGTTGTCATTCAGTGTTGTAAAACGCTTTTGAAATACAACAAAACATAAATGGTTCACTTTATATAAAAGAATAATGCCATTCATATATGCGCTTGTTGCAGTCAAAACATATTAATAACTTTCCTCGTAGTATAAAAAGACAATATTGTAACCTCTATTTCATTTAGATATGTTTTTGTCATAAAGTTGCACTTCACTTCTGAATTATCTTCAGACTTCAAGATTCTTTATATAAAGGTATATTTACTCAGGTTTTAGGTCTCATAGCTAAGACAATATTTCGTTCAATATACAGTCCAAAATTTTGAACTAATTCTTATCTGCTCCAGTATAAAAAGAAATAAGTTTTATGAACATCTGGTAAGACTTTCGTTTGAGTTTAAATGTTTATGTAAATACCTTAATTAAAAAGAAAATGCATTTTATTTGCTGACTAAGTTATACAAAAAGTACATCTTGATGAAGTTTGTATAGATTTAAAGTGCACATTCGAGAAACATTAATAACTATTTTATACAATAGATTCACAAGAACACAACAAAACACTTTATCTCGCTGCCAGAAAAATTAACGATAAGGTTTGTCTTCCATTCCTTTAAAAATTTAGATTCACCCTATTCCATCCCATTCCTTACTTAAGACTTCAACACCTCTTCCGCTCCCCAAAAAATGTTCTAGCACTATTACCGCCTTCTGCACATGACATCTCATAATTCAATATGCTTTACACCAAACCTGTAGGGAGAGGAAACGTGATATCATTATCTAGTCCCAATTTCATGCTCAAGTACGATCGAATAGGGAAATGAAAGACTGGGAAAGAGAGACAGGTACCACTAGGCAGAAAGTGGATCACTCGGCTTTTGAGATAGAGAATTTTATAAGAATGAATTGGGAGCACTGTTTAGAATAAAGCAAAAGCTTGAAAACTTAAATAATTAAATGGAATCATATATTTAATGAAACCAAATATTCTTATTCATTTGAAATAACCCGGTTACTATTTTTCTTAGAAGAAAATGATAAGAATTTTTCACAAAATCAAAGCAAGAAATTATGATATCAAATTCTTATTAGCCCTTATACACCCTAGAGTCCTTCCGTTAGTTTCTTTTTATTGTTATTATTATTATTATTATTGAATGGTAAGCTACAACCCTAGTTGGAAAAGAAGGATGCTATAAGCCCAGGGGCCCCAACAGGGAAAACAGCTCAGTGAGGAAAGGAGACAAGGAAAAATAAAATATTTTAAGAATATTAACAACATTAGAATAAATATTTCCTATATAAACCTCTTGCAAACAAGAGGAAGAAAAACCAGATAGAACAGTGTGCCCGAGTGTACCTCAAGCAAGAGAACTCTAACCCAAGACAGTGGAAGACCATGCTACAGAGGCTATGGACTACCCAAGACTAGAGAACAATGGTTTGATTTTGGAGTGTCCTTCTCCTAGAAGAGCTGCTTACCATAGCTAAAGAGTCTCTTCTTCCCTTACCAAGAGGAAAGTAGCCACTGAACAATTACATTGCAGTAGTTAACCCATGTGTGAAGAAGAACAGTTTGGGAATCTCAGTGTTGTCAGGTGTATGAGGACAGAGGAGAATCTGTAAAGAATAGGCCAGACTATTTGGTGTATGTGTAGGCAAAGGGAAAGAACCGTAACCATAGGGAAGGATCCAATGTAGTACTGTCTGGCCAGTCAAAGGACCCCATAACTCTCTAGCGGTAATATCTCAACGGGCGGCTTAGTTGCCACATAACTAATTGTTCTCATGTCGTTGTTCTCTTGTAGAAATTCTGGATTTCATAGGCTTGCTTTTTATTTAGAGAGTGTAGGGCAAAAGTACACTCAACAGTTGTTAGGTTATAATTGATTTTGAAAGCTGGTACCTCGAGAGATGAAGGATATATGAGCAAAAAGAAAAATAAACAATGCCCAAAAACAAGATCAAAGTCTTTTAATTTTCCCGGAGTTTTCATTTA
Source organism: Palaemon carinicauda (assembly GCF_036898095.1). NCBI lineage: Eukaryota > Metazoa > Arthropoda > Malacostraca > Decapoda > Palaemonidae > Palaemon > Palaemon carinicauda. Next base: position 223,800,406 of record NC_090725.1, on the reverse strand, counting down.
AATCCTTTGAAACTTATTAGGAGTTTACCAGTAAAGAATACTGGAAGTCGACCTAATGCCACTCGAAGAGGAACTTGTTAAAAAAAAAGATCTACATGAGAAGTTATTTCGATCAAGACAAGGATATATCCAAAGAACTTCTGAGAAATCCATGTAATATAACAAGTTTCTTAAGACGTTATAAGTCTACTAGATGTTATGGACACATTTTATCTACGAGAGAGAGAGAGAGAGAGAGAGAGAGAGAGAGAGAGAGGAGAGAGAGAGAGAGAGAGAGAGAGAGGGGGGGGGGGGATGATGAGGTAAAAGGCTTTAAGGTAACTTCATCATTGACAAAGTTTGTATTTCCTTGCCAGCTGTCGGTATAAGGGCTATTTGACGCGCAACTTTGGTTCTTGAGATCTTAACAAGAGATGAATCTTTATAGTAAACTCTAACATTCAGTACTAATGCTTGTAAATTTTCATTTGCTCTTTGTTCTCAAATAGCTCTGTACTACAAACCCAATTATTACTGTAGATCCTGATTTAAAAGTTCTAGAGAATGAAACTTTTGTCTTTGCTTATCGTTACGTACAATGTTATTTGCCAAACTAGGCTGTTAAGCACGTTTTCTTTCAGTGGTATTGAAAACTGAATCACTGAATAGTAACTGATATCTGAAATTAAGGTTTCTTACAGAACTCATCATCATTTGACATAACAAATGAATTATCGATAATAAAACGGATGGATATAATGGTATCTCAAAAGAGCAGTCTTTAAATATAGGTAGATTGTATAATTTTCCTTGAAATTTCACTAACAGATTTTCAGACTAAATCGAAAAGCTACGCATTAAACTAAAAGTAATATACCACTATGCAGCCCAAGAGGAAGAAGTACAGACTCTAATTGAAATAATATTTCCATTTGATTTCTGGACATTTAGACCATAAATCATCACAGATCTATTCCAGAAATCCATACCACACATCTCTTTAAAGAGGGAAAGCTCTTCCTTACACGATGTTCCAGTAATCAAGATTAATGTACATCTTTGTCGTCTCTGTAGAGAGTAGAAAAATACAGAGCTAAAAGGAAAAACCAAAATCTGCATTACTGACTTATAAAATTAATATTCTAATATATTCATAATCATATGAGTGCCATAATTACATTTTGCCATCAGTAAAGATTCCGGGAATAATGTTTAATCAGATGAAAAAAAAAAAAAAAAAAATCACATATTAATACGTAACAATATATTTAGAGAAGGCTAATTTTAGTTTTTCAACACAAAAAATCAAAACAGCCACGGTAATAAAGTCCACCAGTTAATTACATCGCAATAAAATTAGCGGGTTAATTACATCACGTTAACGCAAAGAGAGTTAATGAGAAAATCACGGTGTGTGAAGTTCAATTACTTCTGAATTGGTAATAAATAAAGACTAAGAGGAAGGGAAGAAAGGGGCTGAATGAAAGGAAGAATAAAGGAGATTGGGCAATTATCTGCGCAATAACGCTTAAATGGGACGATTAGCCAAGAGTTAAGTTTCTCTTCGGTATCCTTCAAGAGAAGGTTTTGAACAAGGCAATGATCTGGAATTAATATATGCCATGATTAATGACAATTTCAGAGAGAGAGAGAGAGAGAGAGAGAGAGAGAGAGAGAGAGAGAGAGAGAGAGAGAGAGAGAGAGAGAGAGAGTCCTATAGTGATGTGAATTGTTCACCAGAAAAGAATATTTGAGAAGTCTCATGTTTCTTTGAATAAAAAAAAAGCCAATCGATAAGAAATATTGGTAAACAGTAGTATTTAACAGTAAAAAAAAAGGGGGAGGGGGTGATAAAAGGAAACCCAAAATGACGTGAAATGGGAAATATTAAAATCTTGAATAATGAAGAATTCACACTGTACAAAAATAAATCTGGAAAGCAATTTGCAAGAGCAAATTTCTCAAGAAAAGAAAGCATGAAAGATGAACTATCAGCAACTTTAAGGGGGGAACAAAAGCGTTGCATTTTCCCAACAAATTCTTCTGAAATACTTTCAGCATATCTTCCAGTCACTGAGGATAGTTAACATTAATATACAAGCGACGTTTAACGAATCTATTGAAAATGGAATAGAAATACAAAACTTACGAAATTACAAAAATCTAGCACAACTCTTCGAGTTATTCAGATATAGTGCTACAGACAAGCAAAGCGAAGTTATCTGTACTAAACCCAGTAACGCTTGAATTCAAATTAATCCCCAGCTAAACCAGAAAAGAAAATTAAATTTTTTTCAATTAACATCAAGGTTAATTAGGGTAAGAAAGATAGGTCATATGTCCTCCCAAGAATATATCATATAATTACATATTTCCTTGACAAATTCAGTTTTCTACGGCGTGGATAAATAACACAGCTATTAATCCTTACTATCACTCCAAGGTAGTGATCAAACTACTAGCCCCACAAATAAAAGAGACAATGATCATGATAATAATGATGGTGATAATAAAATCCAAAATAACCACAATAAAAGATTGAATGGGACAACGTATTAAAAATGTGAGGAGAAAAATGGTCAGGTAAATAAAGA
>NC_090725.1:223787833-223795333 GCF_036898095.1 Palaemon carinicauda | reverse complement strand
ATATATCTGACGACCTATATAACAAAAAAGGTAATGTTTACACTCGTAGGGACGGCGTGTTTACAAAAGAGACGAGGCAAGGATTATAAAAAAAGGCCATAGGACTTTGGGTGTATATTCAGAAAAGTCAAAATCGATCAAGTGCTCTTCAAAAGGGAACGAGAAGGGTTTTCGAAGATAAAAAAATCCATTTCGAGCTCCAAAGATTTTCTAGTATCTCCTTGAAATAAAATTGGTAGGTTAAAGTCAGAAGCTTTTTTGGAGGTAGTCCGTATATTGAAATAAATCACTATAGCTATATCAGTGTTTTTATCTACAAATGCGACAGCAGAAATGATATCAATTATTAAGTATAGTTTTAATTTACATATACGAGATATGATCAAGAATATGGAAGAACGAAATTCATAATATAAGAATTATGGGAAGGTATTTAATCGGAAAAGGGCTTTATATTTCTAAAATTATTTCAATGAGCCTGCACAAAAATACCACCATACACGTAAGAAAAAGCTTGCAAACCATTCTGATAATTCGTGAGATAAAGGAAATAAGTTAAAAGGGAACTTTTACTGTTCATAAAGGTGTACTTATAATATCATGCATTTAAAATCACTGACTACAATTAAATAAACGTTATTTATTATTGAAAATGTAGTATCAATATCGAATTTATGTTTGATAATAAATGAGTTAAAGGTTATAAGACCGAACGTTTGATAAATCCCAAATTAATTATTGAACCATGTTTTAGGTCTAAGTGACTGGCATTACGATGGTAGGGCTTAAATTTCACCTAAGATCACAAAAGATGTATATTTAAAATAAATTCAAAGATAATTAATAAAAGTACCAAATTCCATTGTATTGACTACTATAGTATATATGTAGTTTCATGCCTGTAAAAGCAAAGATTTATATATGTATACACACACACACACACACATATATATATATATATATATATATATATATATATATATATACATATATATATAAATATATCTATATATATATATATATATATATATATATATATATATATATATATATATATATATATATATATATATATATATAGAGAGAGAGAGAGAGAGAGAGAGAGAGAGAGAGAGAGAGAGAGAGAGAGAGAGAGAGAGAGAGAGAGAGAGAGAGAGAGTAACGGCATTACACTAAAGGTTTAGACAATTTTCTGAAAAATTTCTTAAATAAAAGATTTAACAAAAGGAACGAAATAACAACAGTAAGACGAAAATTAACATTTATGTTAGTTCCCCAAACCTTTTCAACCTAGGACCAAAGGGACTAAACAGATCGAGTAGAAAAAGGGACACAGGAAAATGAAAAAAAAAATGAAGTGGTATAAAAGGTAACGATATGGTACCAAACCATTGATGTGTAAATAGATCAAACTAATTTTCCGAAATCCTCTGATCCGGTGAAAGAGAAAGAGCGAGCATCAGCAAGTGAAAGAAAAAAAGTGCAAAAAATAACAGCGCTGAAATCGCAATCCGTAAAAAAAAACCTTGATTCGGTTCCAAAGGCAGTTAATACGTAAAAATTCCATATATCCAAAAGCCATTTGTATTTCGCTGGAATCAAAAAGCATAAGTTATCTGCACTTATTTTAGCAATCAAAAATAATCCGACTGGAAATTGTGATGTAACGACCGTCAAAATACACATTCGAACATCAACACAGAATTCCTTTCATAGAACATGCTTTTTTTTTTTTTTACATTCCATTTTCATGTCGGTTTTATGAATAGTTAGTCGCGGATAAATGTCACGTTATTGGAAATTGAGTGTTTCTTTATCATTTCAAGGAAAATCTATCAATACAGAGTCATATATAGTACTGAACCAATTGTACACACACACACACACACACACACACACATATATATATATATATATATATATATATATATATATATATATATATATATATGTGTGTGTGTGTGTATGTGTGTGTATGTGTATATATATATATATATATATATATATATATATATATATATATATATGTGTGTGTGTGTGTGTATGTGTGTGTGTTTGTGTGTGTGTGTATGTGTATATATATATATATATATATATATATATATATATATATATATATATATATATATACACACACACACACACACACATATATATATATATATATATATATATATATATATATATATATATATATGCGTGTGTGTGTGTGTGTGTGTGTTTTTGTGCGTGTGTGTGTGCGTGTGTATGGAAGCAAGTATAGAAAAACTAAACATTAATTTAACAAATTTTGTATTAATATCAGCCCAAGAGAACTGTGGAAAAGTCTGTATAAGTACAAGGAAAACTATGATAAAAAAGCAAAAGCCTAATAAAGAAAAGATGAGGAGATAATCCAAGACGGATGAAAAAGAATTAGCAGAGCTATCCAACACAATAAACCAATTAAAACCCGAATACATTCGTAAACACAATCGGACCAAAATTGAGGAAATACTAATGAAAGGAATAAGCATCAAATTAAAGAAAAGAAGACTTCGAAAGTGCGCCAAAAGATATTTGCTTTAAATAGAAATATTATCAACAAAAGAGTTTGAGTGATAAGAATTACAGAGATTTCCATGCAATGCTATACAATAGTGATATGAAAATGAGTTTGTCAATAAAAATAATGAAACACCGGAACCGGTACCAAGCGCAACAATAGGAAAAAAAAAGAAAAAAAAGGCATGACAAGACATGAAAAGAGGCAAAACAAGCAGGAGACGATGATCTAACAATTGATCTAATAATAGAAGGAGGAAATTTGATACCTCATCTTTACATCAAATATTTGTAAGAATGCTCTATACCCACAGCATGAAAAAAACTATTATCATACCAATTCATTAAAAGGGAGACATACAAATCCTAAAAGTAAATTCGCCAAATAAGTTTACTTTTATATATCAAATGTTTATAAAGTTCATATTACGCTGAATAAAATGACAGCTAGACACTAATCACCCAAGAGACCAGGCAGGATTTAGAAGTGGGTATCCAACAACTGACCATATCCATGTAATTAACCAACTAATGGAAAAATTACCCGAATACGACAAACCATTATGTCTCCTGTATAGACAATGAGAAAGCTTTTGATTCTGTCAAACCTTCAGCAGTAATGCCCATTAAAGACAAGGAATAGATAAATCTTATGTTATAACCCTTGAAGATATCTATACAGGAAGTACAGCAACTCTAAAACTTGATATGGATAGTGAAGAGATCCTAATACTCGGGGAGGCTCCATTTCTCCTCAGTTATTCACAACGTGCCTAGAACAAGTTTTTAAGAATTTAGATAAGGAAATTGTATATGTTAATACTACCGGAAAAACTCTTAACATCTTAAGATTTACAGATAACGCATTTCTGTTTAGTGAATCATGGGAAGAATCGCAAAAGATGATTGAAAATATGAATAGAGAAATTTGAAATGTAGGACTGTAAATGAAAATGAGTAAAACTAAGATAATGTCCAATGAAAATGAAGATAAGACAAAGATAAGACATCAAGTAAAGAATATGGATGAACCTCCAGAGATTGTTAAGGAATATACATACTTAACACAAACAGTAAGTGTTTCTTTAGGAGATGAAACAGAAGTTAAACGAAGGATAAGAATGGGATGGAGAGATTTTGATAAACAAAATAAGATTATGAAAATTAAATGTCACTTTCCCTAAAAATATTTGTATTTATTCAGATGGTCCTACCAGTATATGCATCAGAAACTTAGAGCCTTACTAAAGCCTTAGAACATGAGTTACTTAAAATTCAAAGATTTATTGAAACAACAATATTTGGAATAATAATAAGAGACAGAAAAAGAGCAATGTGGATACGAGAACAAACTGGCGAATGTTGTTAGAGGATATTCTAACAACATGTAAGACAAATGTGTTTGAACTCTCAACCAAAAAAGCCCAGGAAGAGTTACAAGCTCAGAAAATTCTAGAACTTAGTGATTTTCTAAATAATGAACTTTTCGACTGCAAGTTCAAACGTACTTCAGGTCTCAAACTTAGGCTTGCATTTGATAGCTAGGAGCATTAGCATTCGAATAATATAAAACGTAAAGAGGATCTTGTATATATTTACTAGCAAGAAAATATTCCAACATAAAAACCGTTTCCTGTCAGGTATAATTGGCAATGCTATGACCCTGTATTTTCAAAGTATCTGGAAAATGGGTTGAAAACCTTTATTGGCAGAAATTAATCTCTCATTTTATTCGTCTTTTGTATTGCCATTCAAATATATCACAAGGAATAGTTATTTATGATGTCTAGTTACTAAGGGGGTTGGGAGGTTTCTTATGTGCCATTGTAGGTACTAAATCCTCTATGTTATCAAAAGTTTGAAGTAAGAAACCCCTTTGTGGGTGAAGAAAAATGTTGGGTAAAGATGCTGGATCGTGGTAGCAACTTGGAAAATTATTATTTTATATAGACCTTCAACACTTCTGCCAAAGGGAAAATAATACGCCATTGTACGATAACTAACACATGCACAAAGATGATTTAGGTCAATATATCTTTACCGCTGGAGAATTACGTAAACTCCTGAGCTCCAAACTCACCTGCTTATTTTTACATAAATCTGTTATACTTGAAAAATACCTGAGCTCTGAGAATATTACGCGACTCCCAGACGGCAATATATATGAACATTGAATATCCAAAGATCTCTTTCATTACTCAAAACAAAACTAGGTGATTACTTATATGAACCATTAAAAAACCAATCTTTTATTTCGGTTCTTATGGAATACAAATAAGACACTGAGAAAAAAATATTGGTGATTGAAATAATACACATTTCCAAAAGTAAATATATTTTATAAAAAGATAAAAGCAATTCACAAGAATTAACACCAAAAAATAAATCACTCGAAATATTAAATCTGAACTAAACATTAGACTAAGACAAAAGAAAGACTCATTGAAAAAAATTTACACTCACCTGTTTCACTGGAAATTCATTTATGAAAATATTTGATTTTGATAATTAAGGAAAAGAGTTAACACTCTAATACTCTATTAAACATACAATAATGAAATCTACATATATATAACTGTTATACTTACGTATTTTGGTTTACACAAGGGTACAAAACGGTTAAGCAAAACTTTTAATGCACTTCACTGTTTGACCTAAATTTCACAGGCCCAGTTACAAAAATTTTATGTCAAAATGTACTTACATTAACACCCTACACTTGAATTAGCATCTGTTAATTTCACCAACGTTTGAGCGGACACACAATTGAGAGGAGAGAGGGTAGGTGGAAGTTGGCTCTTTCAAAGGGATAGGCTGGGTCTTTTCTGCTGCTTATGCATTCTGAGGGTCTATATATATTGACTTAATTCGTCCAAAAATTTCTATTAGATCATTCTCATATCATGGGGGATGGCTCTAGTGGCGTAAGGTTACCAACGTAGTAATTTGAAGAATAAATACTAACCATGCTTGGGAGGTAACTCTCTCTCAGCTAACTCCACCCACTTACCTCTCTTGACAATAAAAAAGAGTAAATCTAATTCATGAATTTTCATGCAATTTCTAACCACATGGAAACATAAAAAGGTCGTAATCCCTTATTCTCTTACCTTGTGGGTGTCCGAGCATAACTAAGCAAGATTATATGACTTCGCAACAAAACTACGGGAAATAAAAAGTTAATTCTTCAAAAAATAACGTAAATGTATATATACTGAATTGAATGGAAATAAAATCAAATATACGATGAAACTCTTATGTAATTTGCATACATTTACTATATATATATATATATATATATATATATATATATGTATATATATATATATATATATACATATATATATATATATATATATATATATATGTATATATATATGTATATATATATATATATATATATATATATATATATATATATATATATATATATATATATATATATATATATATATATATATATATATATATATATATATATATATATATATATATATATATATATATAATGGAGAGAGAGAGAGAGAGAGAGAGAGAGAGAGAGAGAGAGAGAGAGAGAGAGAGAGAGAGAGAGAGAGAGAGAGAGAGAGAGAGAGAGAGAGAGAGAGAGAGAGGGCTGGGGGTTGGCTAGGGAAAGAGAGTACGAGTATTGTAATAATTCTTACTGGTAATCTCCAACGAAAACCTATATCAAATTTTGGACAGTCTGGAAGAAAAATGTTAGTCTACGAACTAAGCTGCTACTTGAATGTTTGAAGTTTATGTGTGGCATAAAGATAATCGGTACCAGACACCGAAATCTGAATAACTGGGAGAAATTATAATGATGGTTACAAAGAAATCCTACAATTACGGTTATCACATTTAATTTTACAAGAAAAAAAAAAACGATCATAAAGTAAGAATAATAATAATAATAATAATAATAATAATAATAATAATAATAATAATAATAATAATAATAATAATAATAATAATAATATGTGAAATGCAATATTATCCATAATTTGTGTGTAACACCCCTTACCGTAGTTGACCCATTCATACTTTTATGTTTAGAAATTTCCCTCGTGAATCATCCTCCGTTAAATCTGCTAGGTGGTTTTGAGGTGCTATGAGAGATGCGAGGTGAACGCAACAGATAACCAGTTTATATACAAGCATCTGAGAGCAAGAATGTCCCGAAATAAAAATAAACTAAAACTTGCGATGGCAAGCTTAAACAGGTTGTTCTATTATCAGTGTGGGAGAGAGAAGGAAATAAGAAAATAATAGCATTGCATTGCATGAGCGAGTAGGAAGGACTTGCGGTATAAAAGACTCTTGAAACTAAGAACATTATTTTGATGAATATCATTAAAGCTATCGAAGTTACACTCCTTAGTTAGATATGTTAAAGTGACAATTCTTTTCTAAATCTTATAAAATTCTTTCTTCCTTCCATTTAGCTTAGTATATTTTTGCAGTCTCAAGGCATCTATAACTTTATTGCTCATTTGTTCTCAGCAACTGTTCTTATAGTTGTAGCTTTTAAATCATTCGCTGTGATTAGATCATATCCAGAAAGGCCCTCTATCCAGGTCCTATAGATTTAGAAAGCAACATTTTTTTGCTTGTAAATATATGACAGTGACACACAAAACAAGAGTATTGAAAGATTTCAGACCTCCGCCAATTAATTTGACATTTTACTGAAGCCTCCGGACGGTACACTTCTATTTCAATATGCTGAATGTGTAGAAATCTACTGTAACATTTCACTAAAGTCTACGGACAATATATCACCCTTTTCATATGCTAAAAAGTGTGTGATGAAAAATGCAATGTTAATCCAGAATTGTGATCTTGATCAGTATCACCTTAAACATTTTAACGTTTCTTCCAATGCATAATATCTATCCATTGTAAAAAATTAGTGAAAATGCAGTTTCTTCAAAATCCGTCATTTGTTTTGAC
>NC_090725.1:223777833-223785333 GCF_036898095.1 Palaemon carinicauda | reverse complement strand
GTGCTGGGCTTCTCCTTGCAGTGTAACAACCTCTAAATTATTCATTTCGAAAACTCTTATGAAATATTGTGATATTTTTCAAAGATTTACTGAAGGCAAAGAGATTTATCTGCCTTAAGGACGTGAAGTCGAACATGGCTAGAGTAAACCAAGTTAAAATCATTATTATTACTATGTCGGAAGAATGCTTTCTTTTATACATGTTTGATTGAAGACCATGGCTGCCTCAGTGGCGTTAAATTTATTATAAGAAACCTTTTCTATGTTTTCTTCTTTTCAACAGTCCTGCAATCTGCCAGTATCTGTGTTATTCTCAATTTCAAAGAGGATGTGGATATTCAGAAGTAAATGAAATTTTTATGTATACTCTTTCAAAGTAAAAGACGTAGTTCATTTACTCATAAATACGCATATCCTCTTCGAAAATGAGAACAAAGCAATTACTGGCAGATTAGTTTTGTTGAAAAGAAGACAATGATTATTATTATTATTATTATTATTATTATTATTATTATTATTATTATTATTATTATTATTATTATTATTATTATGAGCCAAAATTTAACCCTAATTGGAAAAAGCAAATTGCTTTAAGATCAAGGTATCAAACAAGTAAAGCAGCCCAGAATGGAAAGTAAATAGAGAAGCCATGCATAAATTATGAACTATATAAGCAAAACGATATAAGATATATTTATATCCCTTAAAGGATTAGGTGTATATCATTATAAATTATTAGATGAAATCTTTTTCATCCTGTTCAACGGAAAAGCCTCTGCAACTATTTGGAATTCTAGTTTCCCGATTCAACTACCAGACTTAGAAGGTCATTCACAATCTGGTCACAGCTGGAATAAAACTTCTTGAATATTAGGGAGCAACACTAAGAATTAACGCATACCTAGAACTACGTAAAGGGTGAAACAGTCTAGGAAACTCTGAATGCAAAGGAGGATCAAAATTAAAGAAAAAAAAAATCTTATGAAACATGCACAAAGAACTGACAGATCAAGAATAACGAATTTAATTGAAAGAAATATTTTCCAAACGAATTAAGATGATGATGATTATTATCATCATTACTATTATGATTATGATTATGATTACGATTATTGTTATTGTTATCATTATTGTTATTGTTATTGTTTAAGGCTAAGTTGTAAAAGCAGGATAACCTAAGCTCAACGGCTCCAACAAGGAAAATAGCCCAGTGAGGGAAGGATAGAAACAAACTATATGAAAAGTAGCAAATAATGAATATAAAGTTTTCAGTAAAGAAATTAAAATAGATCTGGCATGCATAAACTATGAAAAGATATGTGTCACAGGCAGAAGACCAAATAGCAGAAAAATATTCAAAATATTCAGAGATAAAAAAAAGAAGAAAAAATCCTTATTCAAAGGGGAGTTATATTTTGTGAAATAAGAGCTACTTAGGATAAAAAAAGATAATAGAAAAATATAGAATAACATGTTTACCTTTTTAAAAGCTTATTCCAATAAGAACGCTGAACTGAACACCTCATGCTTACAATTATATATGAATCTTACTGTGAATAGGTAGTTATGATATACGCAAATCTTTTTCCCACCGTTATTCTTACAGTCGCTTGCCTGATGCTCCCTATCCTATACCTTTTATCAAAGTCATCCTCTACCACCAAACCACGTCTCTCCATATCATCCTTCACCTTATTTCGCCACCTAATTCTCTGCCTCCCTCCCAATCTTCTCCCTCTAACATATTCTTCCCAAGCCCTCCTAACTCACTCCCCACCATTCATCCTTAATACGTGCCCACGCCCTCTCAGTCATGACACTCTTATCGCCTGTGTAATCTTCACCACGGCTGCCATTCTTTTTATTACCTCAATTTCCAATTTTGCAAGCAGTGATATTCCCATAATCCATCTCACCATTCTCATCTTCGTTCTCTCAAAAATGCGTACAGGTAAATCAGTTTCCCCTTAGCACTAGTCAATGTAAGGGAAAGAGAAGAGAAGAGAAGAGAAGAGAAGAGAAGAAAACAATAAACAAATGGCCCGCAACGGGAGGCAGAATGAGCGTCAATTATCTGGCAAAGGTCAAGAGTTCATAAAAAAAAAAAAATAATTACCCACCTTCAATTCTTTTCAGCTAGGTGGGAGAGAAGTGAGGTTGGTGTTAACTATTAATCTACCCGTACACACACTCACTCTCCTAACCCACACCCACACACACACACGCACACATACACACATACACACACATATATATATATATATATATATATATATATATATATATATATATATATATATATATATATATACATATATATATATACACACACACACACACACATATATATATATATATATATATATATATATATATATATATATATATATATACATATATATATGTATATATATAATATATATATATATATATATATATATATATATATATATATATATATATATATACATACACGCCTCTATTTATATTAATACATATATATATGTATATATATATATATATATATATATATATATATTTATGTATGTATAATATATATATATATATATATATATATATATATATATATATATATATATATATATATATATATATATACATACTTTTTTGTATGTATACATTATGTATATATATACATACATACATATATATATACATATATATATGTATATATATACATATATATATATATATATATATATATATATATATATATATATATATATATATATATGTATATATGTATATATATCCATACATGTATATATGCATTTATATATATATATATATATATATATATATATATATATATATATATATATATATATATATATATATATATATGAAGAGAGAGAGAGAGAGAGAGAGAGAGAGAGAGAGAGAGAGAGAGAGAGAGAGAGAGAGAGAGAGAGGGGGGGGGGTAAAACTTAATTGGAAAGGTTTGTGAACATTCTGCGGTCATGCAAACTGGCCTTAGCAAGCAGATGCAGTTAGGGAGAAATTACCGGCCTACATTATATAAAATACCCAGTTTCCACACTACACATAATCACAGAAATAACAGTGCCAAAAGACAATAACATACACGATAGAAAGCTCACGCTAATTTGTAATAATGAAGGATGCCTAGTATCTTGATTCTGCTAAAACACCAAAAGATAAAAATAAAGGATATGATGTCAAGACGTATTTTATCATATGAGAGACGAATGCTTTTGTAGATATATGAATATGGGATGAATAAGAAATCCTATCAAAAGCAATAAAGAAAACCACATAACTAACCGCGAGTCCTCATGAGAGGCCAAGGCAGCTACCAACCCTGAATCAATACCGTAACAGCAATGAAAGGTTTCCGAACACCTACAATCATCGAACTAAGTTAATTGCAGACTAGAAATGATATAACCAGCAATTTGTTGTCACCCCATAGAGGCCCAATCAAGTGGACGATGTCTAGAGGCAAATAAATATGACAAATCTGACTTAATGTTGTGGGCAATAATCTTTAGTTCATTGCATTATCATTTGTAGAGGCTATTATGTCTTGTTAGTACTCTCTTATCTGACTGACTAATGTATGTACAGGATATGTAAATGATGATTTATCAAGCACATAAAGATAACTAATAGAAAACTATGAATGCATATGTTATAGATATATATTTGGAAAAAAGTGTGTAAAACAAAACTTTCTTAATAAAACTGAAATAAAAATGTTGTGGACGTTATTTAAACTATAAGTTGCTTTTCATAAAGCACTCTTTTGTGAGTTATCACAGGAATTTTACGACATAAGGGCTTGACACCGTGCTATAGGCTAGGTTGTGAGATTTTCATAATTTTTCCACAGAAAACTTGTCATTTATTCATTATTACGGACAAATGGTTAAATATATTCTCACTGAAATTTTCTGTGGCCTGTTGGACATGTGATAGCCAAAATTAGGAGTGGCTAAGTAAAGAAGGGTTAAGATTTGCTTTCCAAACATGTATTCAGTTTGTTGTTGGTGATTGTGTTACTACCTTAATTAAGGCTTGTTGAGCAATAACTAATCAAAGGATGATCTTCATAGAGACTCAAGTATTTACTTTATACATGAGAAAAAAACAAATATTGTTTACGACAAAAAGGTCGAAAAAGGTCTTTAAGTTGCACAAATCTATTGTTTGGCTGCTCTTGATTTGTTTTTCCCTATACAATGAAGACCTTGAGTTTCTAATAAGGAAGGTTATTTGAAGAAATCGCGACATTCCTGTCGATGTACAATCGTTAGATCATCAATAACAAAAGTGGCAGCTGCACATTTTTATTCCAAATTAGGTTAAATATTTCTGTTACAAGTTTTCTAATGTATGTAAGGGACACTAAATAATGTAGCTAGCTTGCTCCATTTTTTTATGCTTCCCTTTTTAACAATATCTCAAATATATATTTCAATAGAATACATATAGTGAGAGAGAAAAGTTGTGTAACTTGCATTGAGTTACAGAAATGTAAAAAAAAAACGTTATGATTCCCATTCTAGAATAAACAAGGGACAGTGAATACAGTTAAAGTCACTCAACCAGTTATGTATTCTTTGCATTTTTTATGACATATCAAGTGAGCGAATATCTTGCTGAATACCACCTGAAATATTTATCTCCTTTTTTTAATACATTGTTTATAAAAGAAACCTTCCTGTATATATCCTTTATAGGAAATTGGATGGCAAGAATATTAACCAAATGAAAGTTGACTAAGTTCATGACCATTTATTTCTCATAATTTCTTCACTGATCTAATAGGAAATTCGTTGTATATGTACTGAAATAATTAATTGGTCGTTTTTTTTTTTCAGCAGATTATTCAGACTCCTTTATACTTATGGTCTTTTAAAGAACACAGGCAATAGACAGGGAAGCAAATTTGAACTGTATGCCACACTAACTGGAGCCACCATCTTGTCTGGCAGGCTATCCAGAAAAGATTGTCGATTCTCCAAAGTTTGTTTTCCAAAATCACAGTAAAGTTAATGACATAGACGTACGAAGTGGGTCACAGGGCTTTGGTTATGACTGCCTTTAGACTTGAGTAAAACCAGCATGAAACTTAAACTTCTTCACACATTGACAAATGGTAAACTAAGTTTAAGTACGATAGATTTCAATTTCAGCTCGGTCTAATGATAATTTGAAAAAATTTTTTTTTTTTAAAGATAGCTACAAAATTAGCTATGTTTTCTTAGGAAACCCAATGAAATTTAATACAATTCAGACCTTTAACTATTATATGGCTCTTCTTGCCTAGCATGTGCCCTACAACTAAAGTCTTTATAAAGAATTTTTAAAGAGCAATTGACAGTATTCATATCCACAAAATACGGCTGACTGCTGACCTTCAGATGAAGGTAGTAGAGTATGTGCAATTGTCTTCATCATATTAACGTAACCAAGTTTGATATTAATAAAATCTCCCTTTACATGTCTCCATCTAAGCTATTCCTATCTCTGGGATATAAACTCATTAAAATTGAAATAAGGATTATTTTCCTCTTTTGCAATTCAGTTCATAATATTACTTTGCGCTTCCTAATATTTAAGAATAATTGGAATAAATTAACCTAAAATCGGATAGGCAATTTTATTAATATAATAATGTATAACTACTAATACAAAATAAAGTAAAAAGAAAGAGTAGGTAATCTAAATCTCTTTATCATACGTAATTTTACTAAAAAAATTAACACCATTCAGGAAATCGAAACTAAGTCCAAGAATTATTTACCTTACTAGAGGGAGAAGTTTGAAACAGGAAACCTCCACGTCAACCAACCGTCACGGTCACTCCTCAAACTTGACTACGATGAAACTTCGTGTTGACTCTAATGCATATTTATGCAGGGTGTACGAGGCTGCTAGGTCTCCATTAGGGGATATCCATTCTTAGACTTAAAAATTCAGGAACCAAGTGAGCACTTATGAAGATCTAAATGCAAGACATCATATGACGTCTTCGTTGATCATTGATGGACCTCATGTATAAAGTGACTGTAGAAAATATTGCAATGATATATGGAGCATTGATTGCAGCATCAACCAAAATTAGTGAAATTGAAGTGATTATTCATATTAATCATTGTTGTAGCTCAAAGAACCTTTCATAGAATGTTTGGGTGAATACATTAAAGACGATGTATTCACAGCTGTTGCTTTCTTCGGTAGTTGATTAGCAAAAACAAATGAATATCTGTTGTTTAATCATATTGTTGAAATTGGAGAGGTTGAAGTAGGCTTGACCAGAGCATGGTAGGCTAGATCATGGTGAAACCACTTGTTTTCAACTTGCTTAAAATTTTCTGGAATTTTCCATGAGCAGTTGGGCAAGGATGCATGTTTACAGGGTGTGCCTCCTGATATGGGTAATTGGGGTCACTTACTGTATGTCAGGTCAATTCTGCCAAATACGGGCACATACTTGAGTTGCCCAGACTCCTACTCCTCGTTGTTAAAATCAATCTCTCGTAATGAGGATTATAAAGTAAATGTCTTAGGAGCTTAAAATAGTTACAATGATATAAGTAGTAATGGTAGTATTACTATTTGTTATCATTATCATTATAAGGTATTGTTATGCAATTATTTAGGGTCATATATACATTTATATCAAATATGTATATGAAGGGTGGTTTTTAATGAATCTATTAATGCGATATATCTAATGTGATGTAGGAAGTTAGAGTCGAAGTGTCCTTATCTAAAAAGAGCCCCAATTCAGAAAATAATATATATAGCTCAGTAATACTGAGTTTCTTTGTGAAAGAGTTTTTATCAAGTGAATACGAATAATGTTAGTAACATCCTAGGAAATTGTGTAACAATATTTTCTTTTTAATTTATTACAAAGATCCTTACGAGGATTTTGGGTCAAGGGTTTGGTTATGCACCATGTGACATTTATCTGTTAATGGACACGACCGTCCTTTGGAAGGCAGATAAAAGTTAAGGTTTCCTTTAGGTTCTGATGTTTTTGTTTTCTTAGACATCTTCATGTTACCATAACTTCATTTGTGTCGAACGAACTGTTCTGAAGGAGCTGAAGTGTTATTAACTGTCTAAACCTGGAGCAATTTTGTGCTTGGGTTGCTTAAACGAAATGTGGTGTTAAGAAATGCATAATTGCAGTTGTATAGTCACTCTGTCTAACTACTCAGTAGCTTAAACTTTAATTTAACCTGCTGTTATGAAACTGAGTATTACCAAATCCTTTGATAGAACCGTGTGTATAATTTAGACCTGTGCTTTACATGTAGCAGTTCATAAGCATATTTTGTATTTCTTAAAAAATTGGGGTTTTTTATTTCTCACGATTTAAAGAAGGTGAGTGTGGATGGAGTATGAATAATGTGATTATGTATCTGTTAAGTGAATGCCCTGCTTCATAACCCATTATATGCACTGTTATAAATTTACAAATATTGTTTATCCATTTTTCTG
>NC_090725.1:223737833-223772833 GCF_036898095.1 Palaemon carinicauda | reverse complement strand
AAAGTCTTACGTAATTTACATAATATACTTATGTCTACACGAGAGGAGCTCATTTTATGGGCTGGCTATTAATGTCTTTAATGCAAAAATGAAATATTTATAAATAAATCATGAATAAACTACACTAGACCAGCTTTGTAAGATAGCTCCCCCCAAAAAAGATTATTTATTCCGGGCCTGAATCCATTGATTCAGCCCAAGATGAATAATATGCAACCACGTTATCTTTACCTGATATATGCTTTACATTAATACAATACAGTTGCAAACTTAATGACCACCTAGTTAACCTTTGTTTATTATTTTCATCTTATTCACAAAGTTTAAAGGATTATGATCAGAATACAATGTAATCTCAAACTGTGGCCGATTTACGTAGATTAAAAACTTTTTTATCGCTGCGATCAGCGCCAGCAGTTCTGTTTCAACTGTTGAGTTGATTTGTTGCTGCTTCTTCAGCTTCGATGACATAACATACGCAGGGTGAAGAGTTCCTTCCTTATCTTCTTGCAATAAGACAGCTCTAATCCCTATATCTGATGCTTCGACTTCCATAAGGAATTTCTCAGTGAAATCAGCTCCTTGAAGTGTTGGTTTCGAAGTGAATATGGTCTTCCTTAGATTTTTCCTTTTTCCTTGTATCTCGATAACGTAGGTTTGATCATTGCCCTCCTAAAAAATCCGGAATGGTTCTGGGAACTCATTGGCAATGCATAGACTCTTCATACCAAACCTTTTCTTCGCCAGTACATGACTCATTTTCACGTCTTCTTGGGAAAATTTCCTTAACTGGCCTCTTTCCTCAAATCATTGAAATTTCCTTTGTCAGTTTCCTCTCGATCCTTCCCTTTTCCTGCCAACAATTTCTTTGATCCTTTGCTGAAGGGTCCTGCAACCTGTCTGTTCGTACTCTTCCTACCAAACCTTTTCTTTGTTCATCCTTGACTCGTCGTCTACATGCCTTCTAGGGAAAATTTCCTTAACTCGCCGATTCCTTGATATTTTCTTCGTCCGTTTCCTCTCGGTCCTTCCATTTTTCTACCAACATTTTCTTCAGTCCTCGTACTTTTCGTACTTCCATCGGGTGTAAGGGAGCTTCCTTGATGTACTTTTTGGGATTTTCAGTCGTGTGACATTTTTCTCCTTCCGTTTCCTCTCGATCCTTCCATTTACCTATTAACATTGTATCCTTCCGTTGAAATCCTATCAGCCTTTTGCTACTCACTTGTCCTACTTCTGACGCTGAATTTTCTATTTCTTTCAAGTTACTTTCCTCTTTGTCCTCTTGTCTGCTTGTCTGTCGCATCTTTTCTCTCGGGCTTACTTGAAAGTTCTCCTCTTGCTTTCCATCAAGGGAATCCTCTTTTTCGGAAAACAAATCCTTCAAGTTCATTTCTTCCAGGTCCATTTTTTCTTTGTCCTCATGTCCACTCGTCTGTCGTTCCTCTTCGCTCGGGCTTTCTCAGGAAGTTTCCTCTTGCCTACCATCAAGGGATTTCTCTTTTTCGGAAAACAAATCCTCAAAGCTCATCGCTCCTTCGACTTCTTTTTCTCCTTCAGTAGCCACTTTCCTCTTCATTCTCCTAGTCGTAACACAACTAGGAAACAGAGATGGGTAGTCCTTCTCTAGTTCAGTCGTAGGACTATACTTTAAAGGTTTTTCCGTTACAATGGAACAATGTCTGAACGGCGCTCCACCAACCTCATTACCCAGCAGGACGTCTACTCCTTTGACAGCCAATGAATCCTTTATGGTAAAGTCAAAATTACCTGTCACCAACTCGCATGACAGTTTCAAGCGGCAAATAGGGGTGACCTCCTCACCTCCTATTCACTTCAAAATATCTGAGTCTCCTTTGAGAGACTGATCCACCAACGGGTGTACTCCTCATACCACTGTACTATGGTTGCAATCTGTGTCGCGTAATATCCTGACCCGGGTTTGCTCACACCCGTCTATTGCTGCTAACATACCTTCATAAATATATCGTTTGAAGGCATCCACGCTCTTTGGGTTTGTCCTATTCGTCATGTAAACGTTGGTTGGTTTATTTTCCTCTTCGTCTTTTCCCGATTGCTTCTTCGTCTTCGCAATCTGTGATGTCGAGTTTTCCTTAATCACTTGAGTGACTGCTTTCGGTTGGTTTGACCAACATTCCTTACTGATATGGTCTCTCTTGCTACACTTAAAAAAGCAATATCAACCTTCTGCACGACTTTCAAGATACATAAAGGAGGATAATTCAACATTTTGCGCTGTAGTACTATCGCATTCTGCTTAGGGATAATACCAGTGCTACTTTCGTTGTAACTGTTAAACTTGTTCCCGTAGTTATTACCGAACTGGTTACCATGGTTCGGCGAATACTTGACACTTGGTCGGAATGACAGTTGAAACTTCATGCCCGAGGAGAGTTTACGACTGATAATATTGTATTCTTCACTCAGCGAAGTGACTTTATCAAGTTTATTTACCTCTCTCTCTCACTCTTTCTCTCTGTCAAGTATGTTTCAATCTGTTCAGGAATTCCTCGTATATACTGCTCTAGTATTATCAATTCTTCAAAATCAGCCATCTCTTTTACGTTAGCAGCCTCTGTCCATCTCTTAAAACATCGTCGTACCTTATAAACGTAAATAAGGAAAGTAATTTTCTCGTCCTTCCTCAAACTTAGGAATCTTTCCTTATAATATTCAGGGGTCATCTGATACACTTGCAGCACCCTCCTTTTCACTTCTTGATACTCCATCCTCTGTGAGGATTAGTAAACACTGCGATCTTTCTCAAAGAACACACGCTGCAATAACATAGACCATTTATCTTTGCAATGATTGAAGAACTCATCTGGAGCCTCTTCTGTGAACCTTGGAATTAAACTCTGGGCTCCCGACACACTAAACACTGGATCGTGCTTAGCTGGAGCTGCCTCGGTTTGCGTTGTCAACATTGCACGGGCGTTCAACAGCTCCAACTTCCGTGTATGTCGTTTTTCTTCCCTCTCTTCTTCTCGCTTTGTTTCCATTTCTTTCACACGTCGTCTTTCTTCTCTCTAATCTTCTTCTCGCCTTGCTTCCATTAACCTTGCGTTTCTAGCGATCTCTCTGACTTCTTCTCGTTATTTTTCTTCTTGTTCAGCCTGTCTTTCTTCCCGTCTTGCTTCCATTTCTTTTGCATGTCGTGCTTCTTCTGCCATCATCTTCATCTTGAGCAAATTCTCCTCTGCTGCAATACATCTAATCTCAGCCTCAACATCCCTATCTGCTTTCATTCCTTCAGTTTGAGTGTGAACTGGTCTTTGCTTTGCTAAAAATTCTTCATCACCTTCCTCCAACAGTACACGAGCTGCCAAAATATTCTCTTCCGATAACTTTCCCAAATTTATCAACGCTTCTAAGGCTAGACACTTGATTTGGGCTTTAATCATCCCATTCGCAGCATGGCCGCCACATGCCATTAAGATAGAGAGTTCCTGAGCATTAGTTACATTAGCTTCAGACAATTTCTGAACACTTGGGTTATTCAAAAACTCTGGGATATTAAACAGTGCCATCCTGTAATTTATCAATATTAAATTCCTTTCCAAAAATATATCCAAATAATTTACAAAATCCTATCACCAATGTATTGTTAAAAAACATTTAATCAAAACACGGCACGAGGGTAGTTATTCTAAACAATGGTGATTGGAATAAACACTCTTTACAAAGATATATATATATATATATATATATATATCTTATATAAATTACAACACTTTGGAAAAGAATTTACATGATGATAAATAAAATCACTCGAAATACTTTATTAAGTCTGAACAGAACTTGGATTAAGACGAAAATGTTACGATATGAAAATTACATAATGACTTGACTTGAAATTCTAAATCTGAATAATTCTTAGACTAAGAAAAAAGCACTTTATATTAAATCTGAGTACAATATTTTAAGGTTAACACATAATGAAAAATAGATAACCACATCACAATATAAATACCTAACCTTCCTACAGGGCAATTTAAAAAACTTTAAAACAATTTTATAAGTACTCACTATACACGATATATGCTGAGGCCCAAAATCACTCAGGAGAAGACACACTATAGGTATTAAACACTTTGAAAACAATACTCTGAGCTGCGTGCAAGAGAGGGAGAGGGGAAGATGGCTGTCTTAAGGGTGAAATTCTCTTTATCTCTATCCAACCCTGGTGTTGCCTTTATATATGAAATTCAGTTACTTCCAGAAACTTCCCGGACTGAGGTCTGGAAGCGTGGGGGTCTGGGCAACGCATCAGAGTTACCAAGTATTACTCTCCCGAACGCGTATTCACATAACAGGGAGACTCCCTCTCTCTCAGTCAGCTAGCTCCACCCACTACTTGTCCTCGAAAAAAAAAAGATAACATCCTCTCACCCAGTTTTTCACGAAATTTCCAAAGCACATAGTACTGAGTATTCTCTCTCAAACATGACGCAATACCTCCTAAAAATATAAAAGAACATTACATAAGCCATTATATATATATATATATATATATATATATATATATATATATATATATATTTATATATATATATGTTTATATAAATATATATATATATATATATATATATATATATATATATGTGTGTGTATATATATAAACATATATCTATATATAAATATATATATATATATATATATATATATATATATATATATATACACATATATATATTTAAATATATACACACACACATATATGTATATACATATATATATATATATATATATATATATATATATATATATATATATATGTATAATATATATATATATATATATATATATATATATATATATATATATACATATATATATATATAAATATATATATATATATATATATATATATATATATATATATATATATATATATTATATATATATGTATATAAATATATATATATATATATATATATATATATATATATATATATATATATATATATTTATATATATGTATATATATATATATATATATATATATATATATATATATATATATATATATATATGTTTATGTATACATATATATACATATGTAAATATATA
This sequence comes from Palaemon carinicauda, assembly GCF_036898095.1. Taxonomy (NCBI): domain Eukaryota; kingdom Metazoa; phylum Arthropoda; class Malacostraca; order Decapoda; family Palaemonidae; genus Palaemon; species Palaemon carinicauda. Next base: position 223,767,739 of record NC_090725.1, on the reverse strand, counting down.
TATATATATATATATAGTTTATATATATATATATATATATATATATATATATATATATATATATATATATATATATATATATATAGTTTTTATATATAAATATGTTTATATATAAATATGTTTATATATATATACATAAATATATATATATATATATATATATATATATATATATATATATACGATATATTTTGCACATTGAAACGTGTTTTTCATATTCGAATTAGCCGTGGCTAAGTGCTACGTCACTGTCATATCAGCTTCCTGGACCATGGTTCGATTCACCAGCCGGCCAGAAGTTATCGTCTTTGCGTGGTTCCCCCTGAGGTCCCTGATCCCAAGGTATAATAGAGAGTCCAGATATTAAGGTATTCAATATTTGGCTTATTTGGCTATCTTTACAGCCATTCAAATTTAACGGGTGAATTATTTTACAATAGGAAAATATACAGTAATTGCGCCACATAACGAGAAAAATTTGTTTTTTTTTTTTCCCTTTCCTCTGAATACAGGTGAAATGTTTTCAAGTAGATTATTCAGTTAGTTTCTTTTGTATTTCAAAAGGTGGAACATGTTTCGTTCTGATATATTATCAAACGTAAATGGTAACCTTGAATTCTTTTACCTTTTAATTGTAAAGAATATTTGATAAGAAAACAAACACAATGATGGCATTCTTAGTCAGACTAGCAATACGAAACGATAATCAGTCACGAGAACAATACAACGTTGAAGGTATCGGCTGAAAACCATGATTTTTCACCAAACATTTATCAAAAATTAACCTTCAGATGAAAAACACAGAAGAAAATTATAATGAATTTTATTAGGAGAAAAAATATATATGGATTTACCCTTAATGCATATCATTCAACATATATTTACGTTGAATTCATGTAATATGGAAGTCTATTTAAACTTTAAGTAGGCTATAACAAGAAGGATAATATTAGAATAAAAAAAAAATACTATTAACATTGTATACACACCATGGCATAGCAAGCAGAAATTGATGCTATTAAACTTATGATCAAATCATGGACATAAAATTTTCAAATTTATGTCCATGATTTGATCAATATTTATGGTCAATATTATTTTACGATGGCTGGAAATTTCCTCAGAATTCAAAATAGATGGCCATCATTCTATATACAGTGGGGTTAGATAAAAATATAACAATACTCTTTTCGATTTAATAATTTAGTAAAATTGTAGAAAATAGTCCGCGACTCTGATGCAAAAGACTCTTATAATATATCAAGTAAAAAAAAAAAAAACATTCGATTATATTTCTCATAATTTTTCGTTAGTGAAAGGATATTATTACCATTACTCGCTAAGCTACAACCCTAGTTGGAAAAACAAGATGCTATAAGACCAGGGGCCCCAACAAGGAAAATAGCCAGTGAGCAAAGGAAACAAGGAAAAATAAAAATTTTTAAGAACAGTAACAATATAAAAACAAAAATTTCATGTATAAACTATAAAAACTTCAACAAAATCAGAGGAAAAGAAATAACATAGAATAGAGTGCCCGATTGTACCCTCAAGCAAGAGAACTCTAACCCAAGACAATTGAAGACCATGGAACAGATGCTCTGGCACTACCCAAGACTAGAGAAGAATGGTTTGATTTTGGAGTATCCTTCTCTTAGAAGAGCTGCTTACCACAGCTAAAGGAAGGTGGCCACTGAACGATTACAGTGCAGAAGTCAAGCCTTTGTGTGAAGAATTGTTTGGTAATCTCAGTTTTGTCAGGTGTATGAAGACAGAGGAGAATGTGTAAGGAATAGTCCAGACTATTCGGTGTATATGTAGGCAAAAAATAAATAAATAAATAAATAAATAAAATGAACCATAACTAGGGAGAAGAATCCAGTGTAGTAATGTCTAGCGGTAGTACCTCAAGAACAAACTTAATATGAATGGGCTTGATGAATATACTTTTAATGTTACAACATGAAAATTATATCTGTTATAGAAGATATATAGGATAGAAATGATAAAAATTCCCGTTTTCATAAATAAGTTAAATATAATAGCAAAGTGTAAAATGAAAGATTATACTAAGAACATCGATGTTAAAACTATATTTGAATGATAACTGTATAATATGAATTCCATTGATATATACAGTAGCTGTATGTACTACATGCTATGGCAAAAACAAGTGCAAGATCATGGACTCCAGAATTTGGTTGATATGATTTTAGAAAATTGGTGTTAGTACTATTACATGGCAGAAAACTGAACTTATTTACGGAATCGTTACTTTTCCAATATATATATATATATATATATATATATATATATATATATATATATATATATATATATATATATATATATATATACATATATATATATATATATATATATATATATATATATATATATATATATATATATATGTGTGTGTGTGTGTGTGTGTGTGTGCGTATATATATATATATATATATATATATATATATATATATATATATATATATATGTGTGTGTGTGTATGTATGTATGTATGTATGTATGTGTATATATAAAGAGAGAGAGAGAGAGAGAGAGAGAGAGAGAGAGAGAGAGAGAGAGAGAGAGAGAGAGAGAGAGAGAGAGAGAGAGAGAATATATATAGGCTAGCCAGGGTACCAGCCACTCGTTTAGATCCTACCGTGAGAGAGTTATTGGGTCCTTTGACTGACAGGACATTAAGACATTGGATCCCTTTCTTTGTTTATAGCTCATTTTTCCTTTGCCTACGATAACAACGAATATTCTGGTTTATTCTTTCCACATTCTCCTGTATCCTGATACTTGCGGGCGGCACTTTTTGGGAAGCGCCGAGGACCTAAGGTTGGGATTGAAATTCTTCTCTAATTGACATGATATATGTCACATAATTTGGTCATTTTGTCTCTAAGTTGGCCGCCCCACATTGTACGTGGTAGGTTCGTGGTATGCACAAAAAAGCATGTCGACAATCGCCAATCTGAAATTTTCCCTTCACGAATTCACTGTGACGAGATGAAAACGAAATGAAATCGAAATTGATTAGCATTAATTAAGATAATATGTCGCACTACATTTACCATATATCGCCGTTAACCAACGAAGCTTCCGAGCGTAACCAACAATATAAAGATCATGAAAAGGTTTTTGTTCCTGTTTCTTCATGTTCGAAGGTCAGTGTTTTTCTTCCATGGGGTTTATCGGTCATTTTGCATACATATTAACATGCAACAGCCCTACATTCAGGAGGCATTCCGCCAACTGAAAAGCTTTCTGCTTTGCTTAAGATATTACACATCTGTTTTGGAAAATACAATATCGTATTTACGTGAAGCAGTCATGTGTCTTTAACGTGATGTTACAGTGAAAATCTGCGTGATTTATACACACACACACACAAACACACATACACACACACACACACACATATATATATATATATATATATATATATATATATATATATATATATATACATACATATATATATATATATATATATATATATATATATATATATATATATATATATATATACATATATATATATATACACACACACACACACACACATATATATATATATATATATATATATATATATATATATATACATATATAGATGTGTGTGTCTGTGTGTCTAATGAATTGTAAGAAATATATATATATATATATAAGTAAAGATAACAAAAAAAATATGATATTCATTAAACCGATATAGTCCTCCAGCACAGTATAAAGTTATTACAAATAGAAAGAACAACATGCCTTACGCTCGAATGCTGACATTTCCTTTTGATTCCTTCCATTAAATATGGAATTTCAAGTAATCCCAAAGCTTTAATGGCTCATAACTGACGCCATAAACAAATGATTGCAATAGCAGGGAGGTTCCCTAATAGAACCGTATATATATATATATATATATATATATATATATATATATATATATATATATATATATATATATATATATATATATATATATATATATATATATATTATTATTATTATTATTATTAACTGCTAAGCTACAACCCTAGCTGGAAAAGCACAATGCTATAAGCCCAGGGGCTCCAACAGGGAAAATAGCTCAGTGAGGAAAGGAAAAACAAAAGGAAAATTAAATTTTTAAGAAGAGTAACAACATTAAAATAAATATCTCCCATATAAACTATAAACACTTCAACAAAACAAGATGAAGAGAAACAAGACAGAACAGCGCGCCCGAGTGTACCCTCAAGCAAGAGAACTCTAACCCAAGGCAGTGGAAGACCATGGTACAGAGGTTATGGCACTACCCAAGACTAGAGAACAATGGTTTGATTTTGGAGTGTCCTTCTCCTAGAAGAGCTGCTTACCATAGCTAAAGAGTCTCTTCTACCCTCACCAAGAGGAAAGCTGCCACTGAAAAATTACAGAGCAGTAACCCCTTGGGTGAAGAATTGTACATATGTATATATATATATATATATATGTATAGTGTATATATATATATATATATATATGCATATATTTATATATATATATATATATATATATATATATATATATATATATATATATATACATAAACACGCTCCTAATATAGTTTTCTGATCTTTCAAGGATTGGCAAGATATTTTGATGTTGTATCCCTGTTTTATTATGGCTCTTTTCTTTGATCACACATATATCAAATATATAAACATATTATTTATATATACCCTTCTTTTCTCATACAGTTAACATCACTAAGCACACATACACCACTTTTAATTTGAATTTAAGTGGTTAAATACTGCATAATAAGAGTAAAAGAGATTCCCTATGTTATAAGAAGTCTCTCTGCTATGAAAACGACACTCTGAAATTAAGCCTTTGTTCTTTAGTCCTGGACAATTAAGGATTTCTCCTGCATTAAAATTGATTCTAAACTTTTGTTGAAATATTTGATCACTTCACCTAGAAGTTGTAGAGTGATTCTTTTAATTCTTCTGGACCATCATTGCCCAATTTATATGGTTTAATCAAAACCCCCAAACCAGAAAATCCAATAGGACCGATTATCAGTGTAACCACATTTATTGATTAAGAATTGTCCAAATCATTAGTAAAATTTACTAAAATTACTTTATCCGATTTCAGGTCCCCTTTTTCCTTCACATATAAAAGAATCAGTTGCTCTTTGCAAAAAATAAAAAAAAAAGGAAAATAAAGTTAACCGCAGACAAATAAGCTTTGGTGCGACTTCATTATTAACAAAAATAACTGTTACGGACTTATTGGATACCCTGTCTCGTATTATACAGTCTTACAACTTACTATCACTAACTAATACAGTTATTGTTTGTGCATTAAAAATTGCAAGTTTAGTTTTGATAGAAATTTTTATGAACAAGTGTTTGGTATGGCTATGGCTAATCCTTTGCCCTGTCTTTTAGACTAGATTGATATCTTTAGTTTGGTCCTGTTACACCTGTATTGCTGTATTGATGATGTTCTAGATATTTTCAATGAAAATTTTAACCTTACTATCATTATTTCAATGGTTCAACTTATAAGATATACTAAAAATAAAAAGAAAAGAAAAGTATTCATTTTGTAGACGTTTTGTTTGTCAGGCTAGCCAATAGAATTAAGTTTTCCATATCCAGAAAGCCAACCAATAAATAATCATATGTACTGTACATTCCTATTTAGGGCATTCTATAATTATGAAAATTCTTGTATTTTCCATTATGTACCACAGGATACTAAGAATATGCAGCACTGAATATATAATAGGTGAATTTATATCATATATACATATATATTATCATACGATTATGGCTCACGGGTCTAGGACCAAAATATATATTATACTATAGCTCGTGACTGTGAACCAAACATATAATATAATATATACTGCGACTGGTAAGTTAATCAACCTCTCGAATTCCAAACTCACTTGTTTGCTTTTACATTAAAAATTTTACACTTTAAGATATTAATACAAGAATTCTGAGACAGTTAATTAACCCTCTGAAAGCAATATATAAAGCACTCTATATCCAAAGGTCTCTTATGTACACTAAAAACCAAACTGGGTCATTAGTCTTAAGTATTATTTATGACTTACTACGGCTCTTTACCAGGATATGAGCGGATTCTATTGCAAATAATGGTGACTGGAATAATACAGTCTTTAAAAAAATTAATCTATTCTATATAAATTACAACACTTTGAAAGAATTTACATAAAATCAGTTAAATTACTCAAAATATTAAGTCTGAACAAAACTTATATTAAGACAAAAATGTTATGAGCGGAAAATTATATAATGACTTGACTCGAACTATTATATCTGAAAGAGCCTAAGACTAAGAAGAGAAATAACACTTATGAAAACTATACACTCACTTGTTTCACTTGAAATTACAATATTTAAGTTTGATACTTAATGAAAATAGATAACCAGATCACGATACAAATACCTTTCACCTTACTATGGGGCCAGTAAAAAACTTTAGATAATGCCAATGCACCCTAATACAATGAATTCAAAATCACCGTTTCGTCTTACGTATGTTTTCAACACACGATTTTCTTTGGAGTACAGAGTCACTTAGGAGAGGACACACTATAAATATATATATATATATATATATATATATATATATATATATATATATATATATATATATATATATATATATATATATATATATATATATATATATATATATATATATATATATATATATATATACTAATATCATATTCCTGCGTCTATTCAGCAGAAATGTACATAAAGTCATCTGTTGCCGTATGCAAAAGCAAATCTAAACGGGATGAAGCTCCACGGATGACATCTCGCAATGGGCGTGTAATCCAGGAATGAGAGTGAACATAACCGTGAAAAAAATATTTAAATATAACAAATCCCCGGCAAAACTGGAACGTGATTCCCCCCTGGAATGTGGAAAACGTTAATTCAAATGTAATTGGATGCTAATGCGTAAACAACCAATAGTCATCTATGTCGTTTTTATCCTATTTTTAAATTGCACCTGACTTCAAAAATTCGAATAGCTTATACCTACCATATAGATCATGCGTTGAAAACATTAGTTGTATGTATTTTCGGAACTGGCAAGTTTAAATAATTTTTTTGAAAACAGTTGTAGTTTTATATTCGAGTATTCAGGTCACGGAAACATTGCAGCAATATATTTGAGAGAGAGAGAGAGAGAGAGAGAGAGAGAGAGAGAGAGAGAGAGAGAGAGAGAGAGAGAGAGAGAGAGAGAGATATGAGCGTGATAAATACTATAAAAAATCGTATATTTTTTGCGTTCCGTGGAAATGGTAATACCTTTGGTGTTACTCTTCCAGATGCTGCACCTCAACAATAACCGTATTTCAAACGGTTGTTTAGACGATTCCACTTTAAAAGCGTTGTTTGGATTTCAGATGGAAAACAAATACCAACGAGTTCTCTGAATCGGGCTGACTTTATGGAAATGTTTGAGTATTATCTGTTAAGGCAAAATAATTCTAAATAAATAGTAAAACGAATCGAGTAAAATTGAATGATGAAAAACAGAAAAAAGAAATCACGAATAAAAATACTAAAATTCATATATGTCATGGCAAAATAAAAGTTGTTCAGTCTAAATCACCAAAAATAAACAAATATTCGAATGGAACGGAGTAATATGGAATGAACAAAATTAAACTAAATTTAGTTAACAAGATCTGCTGGGTTTAATCATTCATCTATGGCAAACGAAATAACATGTGATAACAAAGCAACAAACATACAAAAAAATATAATAGATATGCTACTCAACGAAGTTGACCTAAATAAAAGGGAATTACGCAATGAAATGTAGAGGTTCCGCAGTGTAATTTCCCGAGAGAATGGAATGCCAGCTCTAATGTAAACTGGGGCAGCTCCTATTATCGCGACTTTGAATAATACTGAACATGAAATTCAGGCCAAATAAAGCTGATACCAGACGATGAATGAGATTGAAACGCCAGCTTACAGGGCAAACACATTGATGCTTATGGGGAGGTTTACCCTGCTTTATTTGGTGACACACTTCCTTACCAAAGGGAATTTTTCTACTTCCTACTTGTTTACTGATTCTCAGTCACTGTTTTACAGAGAATAATCTACTGTTTCACTGACTCAGAACACAATCGATCAATAGAAAATAATAAACTTCACTGAATTAGAAGACAATCAGTAAATAAACAATGGGGAATAATCTGCCTTTTCCCTGAATAAGAAAGCAATCTATCTATCAAAAATGGAAAATACATTGATGTATCACTAAATCAAAATAAAATTGATTAATTGGCAACGGGAAATATCAAACTATTTCACTGAATAAGAAGGAAATCGATTGATTAACAATGGGGTACAATCTGGGTTTTCACTGAATAATAAGGCAAGCCATCAGTTAATAATGGAGAATAATCTACTTTTTAACCGAATCAAAAGGCAATCGATTAATAACCAACGGAGAAATAATCTACTGCTTCACTGAATCAAAAGGCAATTATCAATCAATAAGGGAGAAAAACCCGCTGATTTACTGAATCAGAAAACAATCGATATATTAAGATCTAATGCTAATATGCTGTTTCTCTGAACCAGAAGGCAATCGATCAAATAAGAACAAATAATGATCTGCCTTTTGACTGAATCAGAAGGCAATCGATCGATAATAGGCTTTTGCTTTGAAGCAGAGAGCTGTCTATAGCTTAACTGAGAATAATTATCTGTTTGGCAGAATCAGAAGGTAATCAATCAGTCAACAACAGAGAATAACGTTCTGTTTTACTGAACAAGAGGCAATTGATCGATTAAGAATGAAGAATTATCTGTTTTTCCCTCAATTAAAAGGAAGACGATCAATTAATAAAGGGGAATGATATACCTTTTTTCGCTGAATTAGAATCCAATATATCGATAAGCCATGGAGAATGATCCGCTGTATCGCTGAAGGAGGAGATAATCGATCAATTAAGAACGACAAGTGATGTGCTTTTCCATGAATGAAATGGCAATTGATCGGTTAAATATCCTTGATCTAGTGATTTGTTTATATACACGTGATAACAGTGTGTCGCTCTCAATGAATTACAAATTTACACTGTAAAATACCGACACATGCTAATTCTAATAATCTGATTGTTTATGATAATTTTGCCTTTGACTGACATGATTGATTCATTAACATTTGCCTAGATTCATACTAAGTTAAAGATGGGAGGACATCAGTTTTGACCTCTAAAAATATATTTCCGATATATAATCAATCGGTTTATGCTCATTCATCCACATCATCCTCAAATGAATTTTTTATCCTTAATAAATAATTGTCTTCCTCTTTACTTTGTACCAATTCTACCGTCGGTTTCATGTGAATGTACATTATTAACTTACAACAGCGCATGATGTCATAGTAATGAATCAGTATCCGTACAGTCCAATTACGTGTCGATTGCCCACCATCGATTTCCAGCTAGACAAGCATTCCAAGAAGGTATCCTTAGCAATTTCGTGACTCTTAACCCCATAAAGCATTCTTTTCTACTTCTAAAACTCCCTTTAGTCAAGATAAAGAGAAAACCAATGTACGGTCACTTCAAAGGTTGACGTGTAAGGGGAAGTTTATGGTAAGATTAAGGGCTGATTCACAACTCACACTCACACTCACGTGCACGCAATTGATCGAGCTCAAATATTCTTTAATGATAAACAGGCAGAGTATTCAAACCATCCAGTCAATCATTTTCGCTCAACTCCAGTCACGGTTACAGACAAGCTCACGATCAAAGCAAAAGATATTTTGAACGTGCTCAAACTTGAGCGAGAGCAAGATCGAGAGCTTAAGTGTAAGGTGTGAAAAACATTTTTCAGTTGCGGTCAGCTCTTTGTGTGGGCAGGACGTGAATGAAAGTTGTTCTTTCATTTAAACATTGCAGGGAGGAGTCAACAAAGCAAAAAACAATGGGACAATTCAAAGGGTAGGTAAACAAGTGAATAAAGAAAACAAACAAATTATGCTATATTTATTTTAAGGCTATGAATACATAACACATGTTTTATGTAAAGGTAGGAAACTATAGAGAGAATACAGAATATTAATTAAATTGAATTTTCCTTACGATTACATATCGTATTGTGATAATGAATAAAGAATACCCGCTATACCCGCTAATTCTAGAGCCGAAAAATCACACATGGTTCACCAATGCCAACACAAAACAAACTGAGCTCAGGAGAGCTTGAGCGGCACATGTGAACACACCAGTAAAATGAGCTGAGTGAGAGCTTTTCCGTGACTTGGGCGTGAGTGTCAGGTGTGAATTAGCCCTAAAAGGTCTCGGACTATCAGAATTCAGGTGTCCCGAAAATGATACCCTGTGTTTGTTTTTTTCTGCTTACACATATATTTTTATTGTGCAGTCATATACAGTATTTGTGTATGCATTTGTGTATGCATTTGCTTAAATATATGGGTATGTAGAATATTTGATTCTTTGTAAAGCACTTTACGAGGCAAAGAAAGATCCATACTTTTCCACGATGTGAAGATATTTGTTTACAAAAGTAGAAATACATTATTTCGAAAGCTTGAGGTCTTCCTTGAATTTGAACCTATACGATTCCATCATATTTGATCAACGCTCATAGAAGAAAAGAAAAAAAATATATGCAATGCCTTACAAAAAAAAAATGTCAGCACATCAATTGATATCATTGCGTATTTTTCATTAAGGAGCGATAATGATCATATGTTTCTTTTTCCTTGCTTAGATTAAGTTTTTGACAATGCTCTCCATGATAGGTATTGATAAATTCTCATTTTTGTTCAAACTTTTCATAAAATTCTTTATTTTTCAACGTTAACTTGTTTTTATGTCTCTCGTAAACACTTACCATACGACACTTTTATTCATCAAATCACAATCTAGGGTTTGATACTTGCGAAATTTTGCAATCATATATCCATCACTGTACTGAATCCCCTCTTTGTCTGTGACATGTGCCAAATTGCTTGAATTCTTGTTAAAATCCGTAATTTTTGCCTTCTTCCTCTTCTGTGACAAGTTTAATTTCGTCCATATAAGCAAACATCCTTTCTGAGATAGAGAACTCTTTTTCCAGTTAATTTTTCTGCAACATTTCTACATACTACACTGTCATCATGAGATATCTATAATTCAATGTACATAGTGGAATCATTGCACTGGTTATGAACATTGCAGTTCCCTCCCTTTATAGAAGTCTTTTCCCTAGAAGATATGACTTGATTCCGCCCACCTTTAGGATGCATCCGAACATATGTTCTAATCCCTCTTGATTAAATCTGTAAGTTTATATGTATGACACATTGAATTTAGTTTTCAACATTTCATACAACATGAGCAGTGAATGATGATAAGTCTCCTCTAGAAATGAAATGCACTTATACGTCCACACACAGTTTCCATTATTCTCAGGATTTTTTTTTTCTTTTTTTTTGGTCCGTTCAGCTGTAATCCATATGCATGTCATTGTGGCTTTTTGTGATGAGGAACTCTTGATTTTAATAAGTCGAACCATACATCACCAAGTCTAAAAAATCCAATGTACTTTCACAATGCTTATTATTTGAAATTTTTTGTTTTCCATAAAAGTCTATCACTCTCGTTGTTGTTTCTGACAGAAATTTTGCAGCTTTCATTAAATTCACGTGTTTGGTTCAAGGTATATGCAAGTTATTTTCATTCAAGTGACAGGTGGGTTGCGAATCACTTATAGTGTTCTTGCTCATTTCTCGTACACAATTTCTTTGAATAAAACTTCCATTACTTAATTGGAATCCGTTATCAAGAAAATAGCTCCTTATTAGTTTAATGATATGAACAAATATTGTATGTACTTTTCTCTATCCGAATCATAATGATTAAAAAAATGAATGTTTTATATACCTGTACCAATACTGTTCCAAATACTGATATTCACAGGTCCCATATGACTTACGATAGCTATTAACACTTTCTACCCTTACAATCAACTCATAAGATAAGTCTTTAGTAACATTTAGTGTTAAAATGTTAATAAATACCCCATTTCCAAGATTAAGCAAATTCTGTAATCATAACTCGTTACTCTCGAGATTTTGAATCGTATAATGTGTCAGTTCTTTCATAGAGTAAGATTTGAGAAATATTACAGTCATTAAAAGGCATAACTAACATAAAATCAATATTATTATTTCATTGTTTGACCTTTTTCTTTTAATATATGAAACACTGCTTAGAAAAAATCTGGTTTCTCGTCTATTTTTGATGACCAACGTTTTAAAGTACACTATGTTGGAAGATTAATTTTACATTGTTTATGCAAGTATCTATTTGCTTTAGGACTTGAGTGTTTCTAGGTTAATGTTCGTCTTATATGAAACTGACCAACGTTTCATGTAGTTACCATTTATAATACTTTCTACAAAGATTAGGGGAAAAAAAGTTTACCAAGTAATGCCTTACAGTATGAAACGTCATTCTTTAGTTTCTTAATGTTTTCCACTAACATCGTTTTACTATAGATTCGAAAAATAACGTTAAAATGGGGGTGCGGAAAATGGCCAAATGAACAGAATGATATACGCTGTCTGTCCCGACAAGGTTGGTATGTGTGGTTAGCCATCGTAGGCGGTCGTTATTTACCGTACCTATATTAGATCTCTCTAGTCTTACTGCGTTATCACAACTGCGTCAATTATAAATAATAAGACAGAGTTCTCAATATTACATTAAAAAAAAAATATCTTTTTCATTTCCACCATTATCGGTACACTCAGGTATTGTTTACACTTTGGCAGGGATTTTTTTTTACGTTCGCATGGTCTTGCAGTCATCAACCCCAGTTATTGCGGTGACCTTAGCCTTTGACTTAATGGCCCAGATACAAGACAGCAATTTCCACAGTAATTGGCATTGAGCCCAGTAGCTTTTTGCTAGAAAACAAGCCTGCAGGGTAGCAGCTGTCCTTTTAATCGCGTTCTACAACAACACTCAAGGCGCACGGTGGTAGTATTCTTACAACCCTATCACAAGGTGAAACTGACAGCTTTACTGTATAAATGAAATGGTGGTGTTCAACTACACGTTTTCGCTAAGATACATGGAGGGCTGGATTCTCAAAATTCATTGTAAAAGAACCCCTCGTGTTTACAGTTCCTATTGAATTTGTGCTAAAAAAATAAACACCAATTTCGAAACAGAACAATACCAACATGCTGCAATTGAGCAATAAGTCATTTATGAAATAAATTCAAAGCAGATTTCTCTATCATTGCTGGTGTTGTCGCTTATTCTACTGTTCTTTTAACGACAGAGACAGATAACAATACATTACATAAACAAAAACACTTTCATGTTTGAAAAAAAAAAAAAAAAAAAAAAAAACAGTTCTCACTCTCAAATATTTACCGAATATCATTGAAACTGAATCATCTTTGATATATAGTAAATGTGATTCACTAGTAAACTCGTTCCATATCTTCTATTCCTAGAAAAAATCCTTTCTCTTCCATGTATGTTATCATAATGAATTAATGACACGGAGTTCGAAGATGATGATCATATTGTAGTAAGGTTATAGGACCTCTTCACGTACAAGTACTTCCTTTTATCTTGGCTCCTTAAAACCTTCTATCTTTGAAGATAAGAATCGTGAAAAAGTATGATATTAACCAAGGTCATATATGTCATCCAATATCGAACAATTACGCCTACCAATTCGTTCTCACCTCACGGAACATGTGTCAAATAACATCCTGTGGTGTTTCAGATTATACAGCATTTTAGTTAACGTTCTCCTTGACACGTGTGAGGGTAGATCTCAGATCATATTTCGGCAGGGAGTAGGTCGAGTAAAACACTATGAATTCTGTCAAATATTTGTCTTCCTCTTCTTTGAAGACAAAATTTGCAGAGCATATGGAGATCTCGAACAAGAGTACTTGTTGTTATGTCTGCATCTGCCTTTCAGTTTATTGGCATGGTTAAGCTATGGAGCGACTTCGGGATCTTTCCTTTTTCATATTTTCATTCTCCCTCACCCTTCCCTTTAAATCTTCTAATTTCTTGACCAATTGCATCTAAAAATTAGAAATATATTTCTACACAGTATTGTTACTAATACACAGGTTTGCTTGATCCTTGCTAGCACTTTTTTAGGCCTCCTCTAACCTGGAATCTTCTCTGGAACCTCAATATCTGCACCCTGTGCCTGTCAAGCAGCAGTTTAATATATAACCTTGCATTCAGCACACAACCAGTGATCATATATGCAGGTTGTGAGTCAAGGTCTTGCAGTTGAAGAGCATTTGATGCAGTACACGAATACTGGTGTTGCTATTTTCTGGTAAAGAAGAAACTCAAAGTTGATGCTATGTAACAGAATTCCAGCTGAATTTGCATAAATAGAGCATTCCTCCTACACGATACTGAAATGAAACTGTATAACATTCTTATTAATTAAAAAAATCAAGCAGAAATGTCAGTTTTCAAACCAGTACGACTAGAAGGAATGGCTCTTATATATATATATATATATATATATATATATATATATATATATATATATATATATATATATATATATATATATATATATATATATATATGGGATAGTGTACTGCTGGTAGATTCGACCCTACTGAGCAGCTAAGTTCACGGAATGCAATATTTACCAAAATATTATAATTTTGTACGTTAGGTAAATCATTGGGATATTTAAGATTAAAATAAATCTGGAGATTTTTGTGTTGCATCGCCTTTACTATTTACTAAGCATGTCTCTTTCCCTTGCATATCGCCATTTTCATCTTTTTCTTGCAAGTACTCCTGTGTTCCCATTACTGTCAGCATATCTTCTATATCTCTGATTTCAACAATCTTAGATTACTATATGTTTTTTCTAGATTATTTGGGCATCCAGTTTAATTCTTTGATTCACAATCTAATGTAATCTCAGTTCTGGTACTTTGTAATTCTTTATGATGAAACTCTTTTTTCGTCTCCTTTTCTGCAACCCTTTCCTTGCTAGTCTGCAACTCCAAATCATGGAAATATCTCACGCAGGTTGCTGTTCTCTCTTTTATTATCAACGACGATCCATTTTAATTAGGTTGCTTTTAAATATGATGAAAGTTGTAATTTCTTTTCTCGTTTTTCCCTATGTCTTCTCTTGCTCGGCATTTTTTATACTAAAAAAAAAAAACAATAAACATTTGTGCATTCAATGATCTTTAAATCAAGATACAATATGATAATGATATTCACTTGTTAAACGTTATTATTATACATGGATTTATTCATCTTGAAAAAATTAATGTAACTTTCAACACATGAGTGACGAGTCATAAACTTACAATGGACGGGCCTTTTCGAAGTTTTTGCAAATGGTATGTATTCTCCCCTCTCTGTTTGTGTGATTTTGAGAATATTTACACGAAACTACGATACACATTTTGAACAAACTTGGTAGCCGTGTTGGGTATGGCCCAAGAATGATTCTGCAACATTTTAGATATGGAATTATAACTATTATTATTCGTCTGCCTCCCCAATGGAAAAAAAATCCCTTCTCTTTTACCTCAAAGAGAGAGAGAGAGAGAGAGAGAGAGAGAGAGAGAGAGAGAGAGAGAGAGAGAGAGACAAACAAACAGGTGGCAGTTTTCCAACCTTGAAGCATTTAACTAAAAAGAAGTAAGTCCTTTGTAAGAGATCGTTTGTTCAAATTAATGGAAAGGAGAGAGGTCTAAGTAGTGTCGTTCACTCAGTGTGTGCGAGAGCGCAGGTGCTTTCACATCTCTCAAAACGAGTCAACAAAACCTTTTACCTAATTAAAAAGAATGTCCCTATAAAGGCAGCAGTAAATGAAACAGAATGGAAGTTGAGGATCCAGACTAATGCTGAAAAGACCAATTTTAAGATGGAAAGTAAAGAAGCCGACCTACTGAATAAAATAATAATAAGTGATAATAAAAGTGATGCAACTTAGAATGACAATTCTCTTCTTTAATGTTCTCTAAACAAATAAGGCAAATGAGATCACAAAGAGAATACAGTAAAAGTTTTAAAATGGGGAAGAACTTCACATGGCCCAAGGTAAAACTCCATTATTTGGCAAAACAGTATGAAATAATTTCAATGAAAATGAAATCTTTGCAAGTATGACGGATGATATTTACCTTGGTGTGACCCTGAACGTTGTCAAAGGTGAGAGAGAGAGAGAGAGAGAGAGAGAGAGAGAGAGAGAGAGAGAGAGAGAGAGTCGGATATAGCTCCGGAAAGAAAAAACCGAAGGTCTTTTCTTAACCTTGCGCTCAAGATTTGATTTTACTAAAAGAGAAAGACCTTGCAAAAGATATTCACCAGTGGTTTTTGCAACGTAATCCTTTGAAATACATTACACTGATACATTACTGAGCTGGAGGGAGAGATAAGTTAAGGTTGGTTTAGATTGTTTGAATAATTCATAAATGACATGAAAGATTTTCCTAAATATTCCTACTCATCATAGATATAAAGATATTCTTTTTTAGAGATCTATAAAGACTGTAAAATATCTATTTTCCTATTTCATTACAGTTGTAGTTATAATTTTACCATTAAAGGCTTTAAAGGCAGCCATGAATGCCAGAGGCAAGGGACAGTGACATTGCCCTATCAAGCAGAACAATGCACTAGAGACTGACCATACATACTTATGATCAGCGTTCAAGCCCCAACTCCACCCAAGCTAGGACCAATGGCTGCTGGTGACTCAGCAGATAGACCTATAGGCTCCCAAAGATCGTGAGGTTACAACGACCAAAGAAACTAAGGAGTATGAGCGGGACTTGAACCCCAGTCTGGCGATCACCAGTTAGGGATGTTACCACTTGAGGCATAAGAACCCTAATCGGTTTATAACACTTTGCCCACTCTATTTTGTGATACAGTACGAGGAATAAACTTTTTCTCGAGATTAGATTCATCTTTAAAATGGTTAATTCAATATTCTGTAACTAAAAATATACTCGCCGTTTGAACAGCTCCGGTAAATAACGATGTCATAACAAAACTTGGCTGGGTTACCTAGAAGACATGTCGCATACCGTTTAACATCTATCTGTATGAGGCCATTAGGATTCCTTTTCCCGTGAAAAAAACAAACAAAAAAACATGGAAAATACAGTGAATGTAAAAAATTCATCTCTCCTAACCCAATGATAAATACAGCACTAAGGGGGAGGGGAAGATGAATTTAGAATAATCTCATTTGTTATATAAAGAACCGTAAAAAATTCAATGGGAATCAACGACCAAGCGATTAACTCTTTAACCTATCGAGTAAATCATATTCTTATACACAAATGCTACTGAGAAAGAAAATGGAGATTTTATTTTTTTCAAAAACAGCACCAAACCTATGTTGGGGAGAAGAGTGCGTTTAGTGCTTAAATCACTGCACAACATGTGTGCATCCAGTATAAGAGTTCGAAATAGAGTCTATATTGAAAAAATGAGGGGAGTACTGTCTTTCCTTTCTGATATTTTCTTGGAGAAGCTGAAAATATAAAACTTTATTTAAAATAATACAGTTTCACAATTCACATCAATCTTCCTCTGAGAAGATCTCTAAATCTATCATTTACTTTCTTACTCTCATTCTACCCATACTACGTCTCTCTGTATTTGTCTTATGGTATGGACATTAATCGCGTCCTTGAATTTACCATTCCTGGCACAAAGGGAGAGAGAGAGAGGGAGAGAGAGAGAGAGAGAGAGAGAGAGAGAGAGAGAGAGAGACTTATTATGCTGAAAAATAAAGTATTTTGGAGTATATTGTTCTTAAGAAGGCCCTTTTACCTCAAGCAACCGAATGAAGCCCTGAAGATAATCAATGATACTGCGAAAATAAAACTAATATTTGCATCAGACTCTTGTCTCATATCTCCGCGAAATAACAAAAAATACGACAAAACAAGAATAGATTTTTTCATCCCTTGCAGACCACACTATTCATGTTTTTTATTTATTTATTTATCTTTTTTTTTAATATCAATAGTCTCAAATTTTCCTTTAGTATTCTTTCCTCACAAGTGCTGACTATTCATGGACGAACAGAGCTCAATTTTCGTTGTTAGGTCTATTTTCATATTTTTATGAAGAATGAAAGTAAAACTTATCTTTTTATTATGGACTGACCACCAACAAAGGAAACACAGGACTGTTATATAAACGTGCATACATACTTACACATACATATATCTATCTATCCATCTATCTATCTATCTATCTATATATATATATATATATATGCACACATATACATGCATACATATATATATGTATATATATAGATATCTATATATATATTATATATATAATCAAGAAATTTTCTCTGTTTGTATATATATATATATATGTATATATACATATATATATATATATATATGTACATATATATATGTATATATATATATATATATGTATATATATATATATATATATACATATATATATATATATGCATTTATATATATATATATATATATGTAGCCTATATATATATATATATATAAATATATATATATACACATATATATATGCATTTATATATATATATATATATATACGTATATATATATATGTATATATATACATATATATATATATATATATATGTATATATATATATATATATATCTATATATCTATATATATACATATATATATATATACATATATATATATATATATATATGTATATATATATATATATATATATTTCCGGTCACGATGAACTCTCCTCTATCCCTTAGGTAGTGGTCATATCCTAGGGAGAGGGTCTCATATGAGCGTGTACACGTGCATTTCATACACTCACATACATTGTAATGAGATTGCTCTCTCTCTCTCTCTCTCCCTCTCTCTCTCATATTAAAAAAACGTGTTCAAGCTTGCCATTGCTTGTTTATGCCGTTATTATCCTCAACCATTTTGTATTTAAGCTTCTGATGTCTTATTAATAAACTAGTTATGACCAGTCTGTCTTTTTGTTGAGACCTAGTTGCATATTGCTGCATTGTTGACCATGGAATGACGAGTTTTCTAATCTGTCGGTTGAGTTGGTGGAAATTCAGAAGTACAGACTTGCTCCCAATGTTTTTATATTGAACAGATTGGCAAGTCTCTTTTCCTAGTTTTTGTATGACATATATCTTAACGTTATTACTAATTTTGAAATATTGTATGTATTTCATTCATTACTTTCCCTAATAATTTATTAGTTCAGTATTTCCTTCCCTCACTGGGCTACTGTCCCTATTGGAGACTAAGGCATGTAGCTTAGATACGACTTGTCACGGTGCCGAGAGAGAGGTTATGACTCAGAGGCAGGATGCAATCAACTGAGTTGTTTATTAAAGAACACTCTCCTTTATATAGAAAATCTCAAAGCAACAAGAATTTTCATGTTCAAATATTGACAATGTTACAGAGGAGAAAAGCAGACATGAATTTTCAAGTTTGTTTTAGTGCGAGGGAAGAGCTCAGATACAAGCATAATATATACAAAAGGAATTATGTACAATTGTGTGACACACGGTTGGTACATGGCTCCCCCCCCTAAAAATTACATACTGTACAAGTTAAATAGGGCGCCCTGATCTAGAGAGGCGAACTGTAGGGGGGTCATCTGGCAGGAGATAAGCAGGTTTTAGACGATCAATGGAGACCCAGTCTTCTTTGCCACGAATGTTTAGTAGGAATGCTTTCGGACTGCGTCGGATAACAAGGAAAGGGCCCGTGTAAGGGGGCGTTAGTGGTGGCTTGGTAGTGTCGTTGCGTAGGAAGACGTGCGTTGCAGAGTGCAAGTCTGTTGGTATGTGATGCTTTTCAGGGGCTTGTAAGTCTGGCGGCATGGAGTAAATTTTCCCACGACGTGACGTATGTGCTGGAGATCGTCGGAGGAGGTTGTAGAAGGAAAAAATTCGGCTGGGACGACCAACGGGTCGCCATATACCATTTCAGCAGCCGAGACGTCGAGGGCGTCTTTAGAAGTGGTCCTTAGTCACAGGAGGACCCAGGGTTGCTGAGTAAACCAGTTGGAATCCTTGCAGCGGGACATCAAAGCTGCTTTGAGGGTGCGATGAAAACGTTCAACCATTCCATTGGCAGCAGGGTTGTAGTCTGTTGTCTGATGTAGGGTGATGCCCAGGAGATTCGCTAATGATGTCCACAATTGAGAGGTGAAAGTGGTTCCCCTGTCAGAAGTAATATGTTCAGGGATACCAAATCTTGCAATCCATCCAGAGAGTAAGGCAGATGTACATGAGGCGGACGTTGCAGTTTCCATGGGAATGGCTTCAGGCCAACGGGTGGAGCGGTCGATGATGGTAAACAGGTAACGATGTCCTTGTGATGTGGGTAGGGGGCCTACAACGTCGACGTGAATGTGTGCGAAACGACGCTGAGGTTGAGGAAAGGTGCCCACTCCTTATTCCGTGTGTTGATGTACTTTGGAAGTTTGGCAAGAAGTACAGGCGCGGACCCAATCCTTAGCATCCTTAGAAATGCCGTGCCAAATGAACTTTGCCTCCAGCAGCTGTGCAGTAGAACAGCACGACGGATGTGAAAGGCCGTGAATGAAATCAAACACCTGTCGGCGCATGGGAGCAGGAATCCAAGGTCGCGGTCTACCAGTACTGACGTCACAGAGGAGGGTGGTGTTGGAGTCTTCGAGGGGAAAGTCTTCCCAACGGAGGGACGTGCAGGATGTCCTACATGCTTGATACTCTGGATCCTGTCGTTGGGCTTCAGCCAGGGTGTTTTAATCCAATCCCAGTTGAACGACAACCAACGTGTTTCTTGACAGGGCATCGGCAACGGGATTCATTTTCCCAGGGACGTATTGAAGGGTGCAATTGTATTCAGCCACGGCGGAGAAATGTCGGCGTTGCCGGGCGGACCAGGCATCAGACTGTCGAGTAAAGGCGTGCACCAGAGGCATGTGGTCTGTGCGAATGACGAAGGGCGTACCTTCTAAAAATGGCGAAAGTGACGGACATCCAAGTGCACCGCCAGCAATTCTCGATCGAATGTAGAATAACCCGATTCTGCCTTGGACAGTTTTCTGCTGAAGAAAGCCAATGAGCGGGGCGGGCCATTGACCACCTGCTTGAGTACTGCACCAATAGCGACGTCGCTGGCATCGGTGGAGAGAAGGAGAGGGGCATGTGGGATAGGAAAAGTGAGAGCCGCAGCAGTTGATAGGGCCTTCTTTGCATTGCAGAAGGCTGCATCTTGAAGGGGACCCCACTTCAGGTCCTTCGGCTTGCCCTTGAGGGAGGCGTAGAGGGGAGCAAGATTGGCGGCAATGGCTGGCAGAAAACAGTGATAATAGTTGATCATGCCCAAGAATTCCTGCAGAGCTTTGACGGTCGAGGGCACGGGGAAGTTCTGAACGGCTGCTGCCTTCTCAGGGAGGGGGTGGACACCTTCAGAAGTGATGCGGTACCCTAAGAACGACACTTCGTTGGCGCCAAAGGTACACTTGTCGTACTGGACTACAAGGCCGTTTTGTTGCAGGCGGTCGAGTACGATGCGCAGGTGACGGAGGTGTTCCTCTTTTGAGGAGGAGAACACAAGTATGTCGTCCACATAACATACACAGAAAGGGAGATCCCCTAAGATGTAATCCATGAGACATTGAAACGTGGCCCCAGCATTACGAAGGCCAAAACAGGAGTAATTGAAGGGGTATGTACCAAACGGAGTGGTGATGGCAGTCTTGGGGATGTCTTCTAGGTTCATAGGCACTTGATAATACCCCTTCAGGAGATCGAGCGTAGAGAAAACCTTCGCTTTGTGCAGGTAGGAGGTCACGTCAGCAATGTTTAGGAGGGGGTAGTGATCCGGTTCTGTTTGCATGTTCAGGCGCCTGTAATCCCCGCACGGATGGATGGAGCCGTCTTTCTTCAGAACGATGTGTAAGGGTGACGACCATGGGCTGGAGGCCTTTTGGCAAAGGCCCATTTCCTCCATTTCGGCGAATGTCTGTTTGGCGGCTGCCAATCGTTCCGGTGCCAGACGTCTGAATTTTGCGAAGACTGGGGGTCCCGTCGTCTTGATATGGTGATAAATACAGTGCTTGGCAGGAACTATGGGCGTTTGGCGAAGTTCTGGACGGAAAACTTCCGGGTACGACGTGAGGAGGTGGGCATAGGCATCCATGGGTGCACTAATGTGGAGAGTGAGGTTAGAGGTGCCGGGTTGAAGAGGTGTCGACAAGTACGAGTCTGCGTTGACCAATCGTCGGTGGGCGACATCGACCAGAAGGTGGAATGAGAGAGGAAATCCGAACCGAGGATTGGCATGGTGACGTCAGCAACGAGAAACTTCCAATTGAATTTACCGTTTCCGAACGATAATGTGAGGTTCTTGTAACCGTAGGTGGGTATCGCAGATCCGTTGGCAGCTACCAAGCGGATGTCGGCAAATGTAGACAGACTACGTCGTGCCTTGAAGAGTTTCCTTGGCAAAAGAGAACGACAAGCACCCGTGTCTACCAAAAATCGCAAGCCCGTTTCTACATCCTGTAAAAAGAAAAGATTAGAAACACGGGAGGCCACCGCCACGAGCGATGGCCCACTTGCACGTTTATTGGCCACTGACAATCCTTGGCACATTTCTTTGCAGTTGCCCCGAATCTGAAGTAGTAGTAGCAAAACTGCGGCGGATGGCAGGTAGTAAGTGGCTGTAGAAGTCGTTTGTTGGGGCGCTAGCGATTGGTGGGTGGTGGGGGGCTTTGTCTCTGCTTCGGCACGTCACGGCGTGGGCGTGTATGTCCTCCGGCATTCATGTCAGCTTCAGTTGACGATGAATAGGCATCCTCTTCGTCAGGGGTGGAGGCGTTGATAGAGGTCTTGAAGTGGCTGTCCATAAGGGCGTCGGCTATGGTCATCAAGTCCTTTATGGGTAAACTATCAACACCGGGTATGGCAGCGCGAATAGGTCCAGGTAAACAGCGTATCCAAAGGGCACAAAGTAGGTTCACCTCACGAGGAGAGCCGTCTGCGGCAGGTTGAAGGCGAGCGATACTGGTCATTTCCCTGAGGGCAAGCGAAGCCCTTGGGTCCCCTAACGGTTGTTGCGAGAGCTGAAAAAGCTTTGCTACACGGGCGGCTGGCAATGGCGAATACTGCTGCAGAAGGTATGTTTTGAGGGCGTCATACGCTATTGGCGTGTCTCCTTGTTCTCAAAGCCAGTCGGATATTTCCGGGAAGGTGTCCTCGGGTATCGCCGCGAGAACATAATCTGCTTTGGTGGTTGAGCGAGTCACGCCGTTGATGCGAAACTGGACTTCTGCGCGCTAAAACCAAGCAAATGCCTCTCCGCTGGCAAACGGTGAAAGTTTCAATGGGGCGGCCGCAGCGCCAACTGCTGTAGTAGAGTCCGTCATAGTACCAATGATGGAGGAGCGAGGGAGGTGGGGGTGGAAGTCAGTGGGAGCGAGTCGACTTCCGGGGTCACCAATGTGACGGTGCCGAGAAAGAGGTTATGACTCAAAAGCAGGATGCAATCAACGGAGTTGTTTATTAAAGAACTCTCTCCTTTATATACAAAATCTCAAAGCAACAAGAATTTTCATGTTCAAATATTGACAATGTTACAGAGGAGAAAAGCAGACATGAATTTTCATGTTCGTTTTAGTGCGAGGGAAGAGCGAAGATACAAGCATAATATATACAAAAGGAATTATGTACAATTGTTTGACACACTGTTGGTACAGACTACTACTACTACTACTACTACTACTGCTGCTGCTAATAATAATAATAATGATAATAATGATATGTGACAATGTACTCAGTTCTAGCAAATGACAGAGTCAAGTGGATGATGTACATGCTAGTTTATTTCCTCTTTATGAATATCATAGATCAATGTAAATAATACAGATAATTGTTCATCCTTTTTTCCCAATGGCCTATTATTATTATTATTATTATTATATTTAGGCATAATATTAAAGATATTGAACCAGTAATTTGTAGTGGCAAAAAAATAGCAGTCCTTTGTAGTTTGATAAGTGATAGTGATTACGGAGAAATAACCAGGATCAAAGAAAGCTTGAACAGCTGGCACAATACTGAAATTCTAGATCTTATCCTGGTGTCATTAATAGGCTGGCTACTTATCTCTGAACATGAGCCTGTACAGACAGTGATGAATAATTCTTCTACCTTAAATGCAATGTCATAAGAGTATTTTAGAAAATAACATGATATCACCAGAGTTGAATAGCCAACATTCTCCGCACTTTGTGGTGGGATGCAAAAAACAGACCCACACCCTTGCATCTATGCAACGCAAACTTTCTCCTGACTTTCTCTTTAAATGGTCTATTGAACAGATGGACATTCAATTTAATGGTAACCCTTATTATTATTATTATTATTATTATTATTATTATTATTATTATTATTATTATTATTATTACTCGCTAAGCTACAACCCTAGTTGGAAAAGCAAGATGCTATAAGCCCAAGGGCTCCAACAGGGAAAAATATCCCAGTGAGGATAGGATATAAGGAAATAAGTAAACTATATAAGAAATAATGGACAATCAAAATAAAATATTTCAAAAAGAGTAACAACACCAAAACAGATATTTTATATATAAACTATAAAAAGACTTATGTCAGCCTGTTCAACATAAAAACATTTGTTGCAAGTTTGAACTTTCGAAGTTCTACGGATTCAACTACCTGATTAGGAAGATCATTACACAATTTAGTCACAGCTAGAATAAAACTTCTAGAATATTGTGGAGTATTGGGCCTCATGATGGAGAAGGCCTGTCTATTAGAATTAACGAATTACGAACAGGATGGAACTGTCTGGGAAGATCTGAATGTGAAGGATGATCAGAAATATGTAAAATCTTATGCAACATGCATAACGAACTAATTGCGCGACGGTACCAGAGATTAATATCTAGATCAGGAATAAGAAATTTAATAGACCGAAAGTTCCAATCCAACAAATTAAGATGAGAATCAGCAGCTGGGGACTAGACAGGAGAGCAGCACCCAAACCAGAATAGATTGATCACCGAAAATCTTAAAAGGCTTTCTCAATAAGCCAATTTTTTGTACAACTGAAGAAGACACATACCTAATGTGTTTCTCAAAAGTACATTTGTTGTCGAGAATTACACCAACAATTTTAAGACTCATGCAGAGTTAAAGAAACATTATCAATGCTGCGATCCGGATGTTAAGCCACTGTCCTTGACCTACTTACAATCATACTTTGAGTTATGTTAGGATTCAACTTCATGCCCCATGATTTGCACCCTGCACTAATTTTACCTAGATCTGTATTAAAGGATTCAGCAACCCCAGATCTACATGTAGGAGATGGAATTGATGCAAAAAATATAGAATCATCTGCATATGCAACAAGCTTGTTTTCTAGGCCAAACCATATGTCATGTGTATATAGTATGAAAATTAATGGTCCAAGAACATTACCCTATGGAACACCAGATATCACATTCCTATGCTCACTATGATGCCCATCAACAACAACTGTTTGCGATCTATTGCTAAAAAAACAATAATAGTGCTAAGAAAAGACCCACCCACTCCTAATTGTCTGAGTTTGAAAACAAGGGCCTCATGATTACCACGGCCAAAGGCAGCACTAAAGTCAAGGTCAATCATACGAACTTTCTGACCACAATTAAGGGATTTCTTTACAGCATTGGAGATTGTAAGAAGGGATCACATGCTCCAAGGCCTTTACGAAAGCCAAATGGCTAACTAGGGGACAGATGATTACTTCAGCAAACCTATTGAGACGTTTTGCCAGCAACGAGAAACTTCCAATTGAATTTACCGTTTCCGAACGATAATGTGAGGTTCTTGTAACCGTAGGTGGGTATCGCAGATCCGTTGGCAGCTACCAAGCGGATGTCGGCAAATGTAGACAGACTACGTCGTGCCTTGAAGAGTTTCCTTGGCAAAAGAGAACGACAAGCACCCGTGTCTACCAAAAATCGCAAGCCCGTTTCTACATCCTGTAAAAAGAAAAGATTAGAAACACGGGAGGCCACCGCCACGAGCGATGGCCCACTTGCACGTTTATTGGCCACTGACAATCCTTGGCACATTTCTTTGCAGTTGCCCCGAATCTGAAGTAGTAGTAGCAAAACTGCGGCGGATGGCAGGTAGTAAGTGGCTGTAGAAGTCGTTTGTTGGGGCGCTAGCGATTGGTGGGTGGTGGGGGGCTTTGTCTCTGCTTCGGCACGTCACGGCGTGGGCGTGTATGTCCTCCGGCATTCATGTCAGCTTCAGTTGACGATGAATAGGCATCCTCTTCGTCAGGGGTGGAGGCGTTGATAGAGGTCTTGAAGTGGCTGTCCATAAGGGCGTCGGCTATGGTCATCAAGTCCTTTATGGGTAAACTATCAACACCGGGTATGGCAGCGCGAATAGGTCCAGGTAAACAGCGTATCCAAAGGGCACAAAGTAGGTTCACCTCACGAGGAGAGCCGTCTGCGGCAGGTTGAAGGCGAGCGATACTGGTCATTTCCCTGAGGGCAAGCGAAGCCCTTGGGTCCCCTAACGGTTGTTGCGAGAGCTGAAAAAGCTTTGCTACACGGGCGGCTGGCAATGGCGAATACTGCTGCAGAAGGTATGTTTTGAGGGCGTCATACGCTATTGGCGTGTCTCCTTGTTCTCAAAGCCAGTCGGATATTTCCGGGAAGGTGTCCTCGGGTATCGCCGCGAGAACATAATCTGCTTTGGTGGTTGAGCGAGTCACGCCGTTGATGCGAAACTGGACTTCTGCGCGCTAAAACCAAGCAAATGCCTCTCCGCTGGCAAACGGTGAAAGTTTCAATGGGGCGGCCGCAGCGCCAACTGCTGTAGTAGAGTCCGTC
This sequence comes from Palaemon carinicauda, assembly GCF_036898095.1. Lineage (NCBI taxonomy): Eukaryota > Metazoa > Arthropoda > Malacostraca > Decapoda > Palaemonidae > Palaemon > Palaemon carinicauda. Next base: position 223,740,764 of record NC_090725.1, on the reverse strand, counting down.
ATAGTACCAATGATGGAGGAGCGAGGGAGGTGGGGGTGGAAGTCAGTGGGAGCGAGTCGACTTCCGGGGTCACCAATGTGACGGTGCCGAGAAAGAGGTTATGACTCAAAAGCAGGATGCAATCAACGGAGTTGTTTATTAAAGAACTCTCTCCTTTATATACAAAATCTCAAAGCAACAAGAATTTTCATGTTCAAATATTGACAATGTTACAGAGGAGAAAAGCAGACATGAATTTTCATGTTCGTTTTAGTGCGAGGGAAGAGCGAAGATACAAGCATAATATATACAAAAGGAATTATGTACAATTGTTTGACACACTGTTGGTACAGACTACTACTACTACTACTACTACTACTGCTGCTGCTAATAATAATAATAATGATAATAATGATATGTGACAATGTACTCAGTTCTAGCAAATGACAGAGTCAAGTGGATGATGTACATGCTAGTTTATTTCCTCTTTATGAATATCATAGATCAATGTAAATAATACAGATAATTGTTCATCCTTTTTTCCCAATGGCCTATTATTATTATTATTATTATATTTAGGCATAATATTAAAGATATTGAACCAGTAATTTGTAGTGGCAAAAAAATAGCAGTCCTTTGTAGTTTGATAAGTGATAGTGATTACGGAGAAATAACCAGGATCAAAGAAAGCTTGAACAGCTGGCACAATACTGAAATTCTAGATCTTATCCTGGTGTCATTAATAGGCTGGCTACTTATCTCTGAACATGAGCCTGTACAGACAGTGATGAATAATTCTTCTACCTTAAATGCAATGTCATAAGAGTATTTTAGAAAATAACATGATATCACCAGAGTTGAATAGCCAACATTCTCCGCACTTTGTGGTGGGATGCAAAAAACAGACCCACACCCTTGCATCTATGCAACGCAAACTTTCTCCTGACTTTCTCTTTAAATGGTCTATTGAACAGATGGACATTCAATTTAATGGTAACCCTTATTATTATTATTATTATTATTATTATTATTATTATTATTATTATTACTCGCTAAGCTACAACCCTAGTTGGAAAAGCAAGATGCTATAAGCCCAAGGGCTCCAACAGGGAAAAATATCCCAGTGAGGATAGGATATAAGGAAATAAGTAAACTATATAAGAAATAATGGACAATCAAAATAAAATATTTCAAAAAGAGTAACAACACCAAAACAGATATTTTATATATAAACTATAAAAAGACTTATGTCAGCCTGTTCAACATAAAAACATTTGTTGCAAGTTTGAACTTTCGAAGTTCTACGGATTCAACTACCTGATTAGGAAGATCATTACACAATTTAGTCACAGCTAGAATAAAACTTCTAGAATATTGTGGAGTATTGGGCCTCATGATGGAGAAGGCCTGTCTATTAGAATTAACGAATTACGAACAGGATGGAACTGTCTGGGAAGATCTGAATGTGAAGGATGATCAGAAATATGTAAAATCTTATGCAACATGCATAACGAACTAATTGCGCGACGGTACCAGAGATTAATATCTAGATCAGGAATAAGAAATTTAATAGACCGAAAGTTCCAATCCAACAAATTAAGATGAGAATCAGCAGCTGGGGACTAGACAGGAGAGCAGCACCCAAACCAGAATAGATTGATCACCGAAAATCTTAAAAGGCTTTCTCAATAAGCCAATTTTTTGTACAACTGAAGAAGACACATACCTAATGTGTTTCTCAAAAGTACATTTGTTGTCGAGAATTACACCAACAATTTTAAGACTCATGCAGAGTTAAAGAAACATTATCAATGCTGCGATCCGGATGTTAAGCCACTGTCCTTGACCTACTTACAATCATACTTTGAGTTATGTTAGGATTCAACTTCATGCCCCATGATTTGCACCCTGCACTAATTTTACCTAGATCTGTATTAAAGGATTCAGCAACCCCAGATCTACATGTAGGAGATGGAATTGATGCAAAAAATATAGAATCATCTGCATATGCAACAAGCTTGTTTTCTAGGCCAAACCATATGTCATGTGTATATAGTATGAAAATTAATGGTCCAAGAACATTACCCTATGGAACACCAGATATCACATTCCTATGCTCACTATGATGCCCATCAACAACAACTGTTTGCGATCTATTGCTAAAAAAACAATAATAGTGCTAAGAAAAGACCCACCCACTCCTAATTGTCTGAGTTTGAAAACAAGGGCCTCATGATTACCACGGCCAAAGGCAGCACTAAAGTCAAGGTCAATCATACGAACTTTCTGACCACAATTAAGGGATTTCTTTACAGCATTGGAGATTGTAAGAAGGGATCACATGCTCCAAGGCCTTTACGAAAACCAAATGGCTAACTAGGGGACAGATGATTACTTCAGCAAACCTATTGAGACGTTTTGCCAAAAGACATTCAAAAACTTTAGATGATATGGGATTTATGGATATTTAGCGGTAATCAGTTGGACCTGAGCTAGCACAAACACACTTACATAGTAGGCGTAACATTAGCAATTCTCCAAAAAGTGCTAAAAGCTCCTCTTCTTGCTACGTTGCGCAAAATAACATATGACTTTGGAGCTAAGGAATCTGTAGTCTTTATAAAAAAAAAAGGAAAAATACCTTTTCGGTCTACACCTCCATAAGCATCAAGGTCCATCAACAGAGCTTTAATTTCACGAGACCGAAAGCTAAACTAGTTAGTTTAGCCTCAGGAAAACAGCAATGAAGAGGACCAGGTGTCTCTTTACTCTGTTTACTGTCAAACACATCAGCCAAATAAGCTGCCTTTTCCTATGGACGGTGTGTGATAGATCCATCTGGTTTAAGTAAAGGAAGAACTGTTGCGTCTACACTAAAGAGTGCAGATTTAAGGGTAGACCACCACTCATGTTCCTGGGCTGTACCAGAAAGTTTTTATATGATTAAATTAT
>NC_090725.1:223720333-223727833 GCF_036898095.1 Palaemon carinicauda | reverse complement strand
TTTACTCAATCATTTTATTATCAGTTACGGAGCCTAACCATTTGTAATGTTTTCGTTAAAAAATAACCTTCCCAATGTTTTGCGCAATCTTAGTAACAAAGAGAAAACGCACCGATATAACATAAAATGAAACCAGCTCCAAAAACTAAGAACTTATAACATAACCACCTGATTGTAGGTAAAAATGTGAAACATGGTCTTGGAATAGCTATGGAGCAATATGTATATATATATATTTATATATATATATATATATATATATATATATATATATATATATATATATATATATATATATATATATATATATATATGTGTGTGTGTGTGTGTGTGTGTGTGTGTGCGTGGGTGTGTGTGTGTATACGCACACAAACACACACACACACACACACACACACACACACACACATATATATATATATATATATATATATATATATATATATATATATATACATATATGAGTGTGTGTGTGTCTGTGTGTTGTGTGTACGTGTGTCTGTGTGTGTCTGTGTGTTGTGTGTACGTGTGTCTGTGTTTTTATGTGTGTGAGTTTTTATGGGTATTAGTACTTATATATACTTCTTTAAGATGCCTTGCACTATACAGATCTTATGATGAAATACACTTACGTATTCTTAAAGACACCAGATTCACGTCTTGGGAATTTTACCGTTAACTGAGGGAGTCTTGCATATTCAAGAAAATTAATTTAATTTCAGTTCCAACAACTTTCGTGTCGATGTAAATAACTTAGAACTGCAAAAGGAGAACTCTGACTTGATACGCGCAACGCATGCCTAAAGAGTTTTCCACTTTGGCATTAATTTCCCCGGAGAATAACAAGATGTCTCTCTCTCTCTCTCTCTCTCTCTCTCTCTCTCTCTCTCTCTCTCTCTCTCTCTCTCTCTCTCTCTCTCTCTCTAATCATAAACAAAAACCCACACAATTATATATGCATTTATGTAAAACCATATATATATATATATATATATATATATATATATATATATATATATATATATATATATATATATATGTATATATATATATATATATATATATATATATATATATATACATATATATATATATATATGTAAATATACAAACATTTATATATATGTATATATGTATATTATATTTATATATACATATATATATATATATATATATATATATATATATATATATATATATATATATATATATATATATGTGTGTGTGTGTGTGTGTGTGTGTGTGTGTGTGCGCATATCTAAAAATATACATGTTAAGAAAAGATTATAAGATTTTAATAAACTAGAAATGTTTAGCGTGAACTGTTCGTGTGACGATGCAGGCTACTTAACTACCAACGAAGCGCGCGTGAATATACTGACAAAACAACGCGATAAGTAAAGAAGCCTCATCAGCTGATCAATAGAGAAAGTTACCGAGACCTAAAATGGAGAGTAGATATTAACGATGATCTCTCTCGAAACAACAAAGCTATTTTTCACCTCCTAGCGACCCGTAGATTCTCGTCTCTACGTATATGTAAATGAGGAACCCTTTGAAAAAGCGTTCGGAATATAAAACAGCCTCAAAATTCTCTCCTTGAAGAAAAAGGTAAATAAAGGATAACAAGGAGGGACGTGGTCACAACAATAGCCTTGAAATTTCTAGAAAAGACACCATCATCATCTAAATGTCCTCAAAAAGGTCAAAAATTGTCTTTATGAATGATATTATCTTACATTTGACTTTAAGGGGAGTTCCCTAGCTTTCACATTGTAATAAAAGAAAAATATCAAATCGACTTTGCGTCAACACATTGCATAAAACTCTGCATTAGGATAATAACTGTGTATATTATCTTACTGAATAAACTGCATGTGATACAAACACTACATAATTTAAAGTAATATAACTTCTTATTTCCCATATTATTAATATTATTACTACGTTAAGCTACAACCCCAGTTGGAAAAACAGGATGCTATAAGCCCAGGGGCCCGCACAGGGAAAATAGCCCAATAAAGAAAGGAAAAAAGGGAAAAATAAAATATTTTAGGAACAGTAACAATATTAAAAGAGACATTTTATATATAAAATATAAAAACTTTAACAAAACAGGAGGAAGAGAAATTAGATAGATAGTGTGCTAGAGTGTACCCTCGTGCGAGAGAATTCTAACCCAAGAAAAATGGAAGACCATAGTACAGTGGGTACGGCACTACCCAAGAGTAGAGAACAATAGTTTGATTTTGGAGAGTCCTTTTACTAGAAGAGCTGCTTAAAGAGCTAAAGAGCCTCTTCTCCCATTACCAAAAGGAAACTGGCCACTGAACAATTACAGTGCAGTAGTTAACCCCATGGGTAAAGAAGAATTGTTTGGTAATCTCAGTAATGTCAGTTGTAAGAGGACAGAGGAGAATCTGTAGATAATAGTCCAGACTATTTGGTGTATGCGTTGGCAAATAAAAAGAACCGTAACCAGAGAGAAGGATCCAATGTAGTACTGTCTGGCCAGTTAAAGGACCCCATAACCCCTAGCGGTAGTATCTCAACGGGCGGTGGGTGCCGTGGCCAACCTACTACCTTATAAATGTGTTAGAAACCAGACTCGAGAACTTAATTCATTTAACTTACGCCGAATTCTGACTGAGATAAACCAACAGAAAGTTGGACACCGAATAAAAAAATGCCAGAGATATGTGAAAAGAGAAATCACAATAATGGAAAATCAACCAATTAAAATAAAATCATGTAAAGTCTATTACTCATTATTAAAAAAAAAAAAAAAAAAAAAAAAAAAACTTTGTGAAAACAAACACGAGATAAAAGAGGAAGCATAAGAAAGACTAGATTACCACAATTAGATGAATGCTAATTAAATCACATTCAATTAACTATGTCTCTTACCAAGTGTAATTATTTCTCAACATTCATATGAATGTAATGTAATTATGTACACAATGCTAAAACTTATATAATGTTATGCATGTAAAAATAACACACACACGCACATACACACACACACACGCACATATATATATATATATATATATATATATATATATATATATATATATATATATATATGTATATATATATATATATATATATATATATATATATATATATATATATATATATATATATATATATATATAGAGAGAGAGAGAGAGAGAGAGAGAGAGAGAGAGAGAGAGAGAGAGAGAGAGAGAGAGAGAGAGAGACTTCTGCAATAATAAAACAAAGGAAGAATGGTGGTTCCTTTGCTTCTGTTCTCTACCATAATAGGATTTGGTAACCCACAGGGAGAATAAACCCAAATGGCTTCCCGGTCTTTATGTACTTAGTGATATTGGCACTTTCAGTCTCTGTGTACTCTTCACAACGCCACGCATAAAACTTCAAACTTCAAACATCAACTCCCTATCCATATCTCTATCCATCTGTATTTCATTTACACACACATACATATATATATATATATATATATATATATATATATACATACATACATATTTATATATATATATATATATATATATATATATATATATATATATATATATATATATATATTTACACCCTCATAATGAAGTAAAACAGTTTTTCTGAAAGTTTTTGATGGAATTGAAGTACTCTGACATTTATTTTCATTAAAGATTTTCTTCAACCTTATTTGCATTCAAACCACCACCACACTGTACGTTGTTTTGTGGGGTAAATATAAAAAGAATTCCCATAAATCACAGAAAAAAAGACAAGGTTTTATGTACTAACCAAACATTCCTGACCATACACCCAGTAATCGTGAGGCGAACCTCAAAGGGGTAAAACTGATTTAGGGAGAAAAAAGAAAGGATATTGCTAAGGGCAAAAGGAGAGAAGAAATAGAAAAATCTATGTTCATGTGCGTAGGCTATTCCCTATCTGCAGGTACACATCCTTTTGGCGTTGCGTAATATTAACGTTATGGTAATTTCGGAACTGTATATCTCCTTTAAGGCCTTCTTTGGGTGCAATTCATATCTCACAAAATTTAGGATATGCTCACATGAATATCTTAAATGGTAAGTTGGGACATTTTGCCATTACCTCCCACTGCCATTTAACTACCAATTAACATCTAGAGCTCATAGAATATACTATTGCGGCTCACCGAGCAAAAAGGAATGACTTTAAACACAAAATAAAGCTCTCTTATGCTGAAAACATCAAAATGGAGGCTGAAAATCTCGGAAAACGTAATGTGAAGCGTACCACAGTTGAAAAATATACTAAACAACAGTTCTTAAGATATCTTTGTACGGGGAAATAGGTAGGTCCTTCTTACAAATATTAATGGAACATAAACAATCATGATTTAGGTATATATGATAAGATACTGGGCATAACAAATATTGGAGTTAAGCAAAGCATTTTTTTTTTTTTAAAGTAGGAAATGAGGAGTATACATTTCATGATAACCAATGTAAATTAGTATGCAAATTATTTAAGAAGGCAGAGGAAATTTGATTTTACAGAGGAGTTGATTTGACGAACTCTTCTCCACCAAATGAACTAAAATAAAGTCATTGGTCTCCATCTACTGTATATAACCATGCCACCTACCTACTATTCACTTTCAGTAATAATCAAGGTTGAGATAATTATGTACATCGAAATATAAGGGTTTCCTTTGTTACTTAAGGTTTTTACCCCTAAATTTCATAGAATATTAGATTACCTTGAGGATAGAATATATATGTATGTATGAAAAATTGTCTTTTCTTTGTTAATAGCATATTCAACAAAACATTTGAAAGCAAGAGAATAGTTCCCCCCCCCAAAAAAAAGGACAATGAGGATAATAAAGCAAATAAAAAATGGGCATTGTACGTAACTTGGCTTATTCCTTTCAAGAAAATTTGTTAAAAGTTTCTACATTTTCCTCAGAACATGTAATCATTTTATGCAAATAACGATGATGCAACGTAAAGAGCTATTCCTGTTTTCTTTATGTTTCTCCCAAGAGGAAATGCTCAAGATTTCCTTTGATTCACGACACGTGGATTCTCCGTCATAAGTGAAGGCCAAAGTAAATAAAATGAAAGGAAAAAATGACTATCGTCTCGTCTTGCAAATGTAATCATGCATTAGAAATGAGTTTACTGTAGTTTATTCTTCATGTTTTGATTACATTGGGCTTTTTTAGAACTCTACTATCTTTTGAATATCAAACATTTCAAGTAAATGTTAGGGTGAAGTATTTCCGAGCTACTGAAATAAAATGATTGAACATTCAAGTATTCAACTGATGAAATGATATTCATTACATTTATATTTCTCTAATGAAATAATGTACATAATGTATAACACTAAACATTATCGGTGAAAACATATTATTGTTTAGAAAAGAAATATGGACCGGTCAATTTACACAACTAAAAACTATGAGAGAGAGAGAGAGAGAGAGAGAGAGAGAGAGAGAGAGAGAGAGAGAGAGAGAGAGAGAGAGGACTAAGCACATAAAACTTGATTTTAAGGTTTAAAGGTCGCTCATGTATGGCAGAGGCAAGGGACAGTGACATTGACCTAGTAAGCAGGACAATGCCCTAGAGACTGACCATCTATATTATATGATCAGTGCCCAAGGCCCCTCTCCATCCAAGCTAGGACCAGGGAGGGCCAGCCAATGGCTGGTGATGAGCCAGCAGATATACCTATAAGCTCCCTCAAACCCGCCAAAACTTAGCTCACAAGGATGGTAGGATCGCAGCCGCTAGAGGCACCAACGAGTCTAAGGGGGATTCAAACCCCCGTCTGACAAACATCAGGCAGAGACCTTACCAATCAGGCCACATTTGGTGTTGAGATGGCACTCATTGACACCTTTCGGGTTAGTTCTGCATAATGAAGAGAAATAAGTGTGAGTAAAAGTCCTATGGTAAAAACCTTGACGAATATTAAGAGCATCATTTATAGTATAACATTTCAGGAAGGTAAAACTCTAAGAAACATAGCTGATTTACTCACTCGGCTTTCACAACTGTTTTTCATATGCCAACAATGACTGTCTGATACTTTATCCTAAAATATATAGTATTTTTTGAACTTTAGAGACATGTATATCTAACAGATGGTGAGAGAATCACACCTTTCAATCGCAACCCTTCAAATCAGGACTTGTCTTACAAGCAAAAATTACAAGGTCCTTACTATCTCACTATCATCCTGTCCCGACAAAAAAATTGACTATCGTAGCTGTGGCGGCACATATAAAAGATCTATGGAATACAGAATACACATTCACCTATGAACATAGGATGCTTTGGATACACCATACTATATATGGATGAAAATCAAACAGTAAGGCGACGCGGATGAGTAATTAAGAGTATAGTGATATGCCTGATGAAATACTATCACAGGGAAGTTAAAAGATCCCTAAGGACTAGCCAGACAGTTTGATGTAGGATTCTTCTCCAGGTAGGGCTCTTCTCTTTGCCTAAAATTTCACCAAATAATCTGACATAATCCTTAGAGAACCTCCTCTTTCCACATACAACTGATATAATTAAACTTATAACACCTTACACTCTCACCTAGGAGGTAACTACTGTACCTATTTAGTTATGGTAACTGGTTCTTCTAAAACAAAATCAAACTAATGTTTTTCATGTTTTAGCAGTTGCGCCATGACCTTTCATACCCTTAAGTCAGAGTAGTCTTGCAGGATGATACTCTCTAACTTGGAGGACAGGTGGTCTAACAGCAGGTCTTAGCCATTTTTTAGCTGTTTTTTCCCCATATTCATCTTTGATCTTTTAAGATTTTCTGTGTATTAGCCTTTGCACCTTGGTCTTCCATACTTTTAGGTAAGAGTAGTCTTGCAGGAGGATACTCTCTAACTTAGAGGACAGGTGGTTTATCAACAGGTTTTGGCTATTTCTTTGGCTGTTTTTTTCCTATATTCATCTTTGATCTTTTCACGTTTTCTGTGTCTTAGCCTTTGCACTCTGGCCTTTCATACTTTTAGGTCAGAGTAGTCTTGCAGGAGGATAATCTCTAACTTGGAGGACAGGTGGTTTATTAGTAGAGTTTGGCCATTTCTTTAGCTGTTTTTTTCCTATATTCATCTCTGATCTTTTCACGTTTTCTGTGTCTTAGCCTTTGCACCTTGGCCTTCCATACTTTTAGGTCAGAGTACTCCTGCAGGAGGATACTCTCTAACTTGAAGGACAGGTGGTTTATCAACAGGTTTGGGCTATTTCTTTAGCTGTTTTTCTCCTATATTCATCTTTAATCTTCGGACGTTTTCTGTGTCTTAGCCTTTGCACCCTGGCCTTTCATACTCTTAGGTCAGAGTATTCTTGCAGGAGGATACTCTCTAACTTGGAGGACAGTTGGTTTATCAACAGGTTTTAGCTTATTTTTTTTTAGCTGTTGTTATTCATACATTCATCTTTGATCTTTTGACGTTTTCTGTGTCTTAGCCTTTGCACCTTGGCCTTCCAGAATTTT
>NC_090725.1:223705333-223712833 GCF_036898095.1 Palaemon carinicauda | reverse complement strand
TGTCTGAAAAAAGTAGTTTAGACAACAAAAAAATAAATTCCCAGAAATTGAAGTCTTCCTGAACCAAAGAGAGCAGACGACATTGATTGCTCATCTCTCTCTCTCTCTCTCTCTCTCTCTCTCTCTCTCTCTCTCTCTCTCTCTCTCTCTCTCTCTCTCTCTCTTTTGTGTACCCTCAGCTTTTAGACAAAGGAAGCTAGCCCTAAAAGGATATAGAAAAATAAAAGAAATCGTAAAATATCTTTACAATTTGAAAATATTTAAAAAAAAAAAAAAAAACAGACGAATAGACAAATAAGTGGTGATACTGAAGCTTTATTGATTCGAATTTTTGGTGGCAATGGTATCAGTGGTTTTCTGCTGGAGAACAGTGATGTCCGGTATAATTTTTTATATATATGATATCTTTAACATAACCCCATAGAAAGAAATCCAGGGGACTGATATCTGGTGAATGAGGTTGGCATGGAATTGGGGCATATAGTCCAATATATCTGTCTAGATATGTTTTATTTAGGAATTAAGGATCATAAAATCCCCGATTTGGTGGAACACCCTCTTGCTCGAAAGTGAAGTTTGGTTGAAGGACATCTAGTTTTGATGCCACATATTTAGCCAACAGCTAAGCTAAATATCTGTTGTTATGTATGTCTCTTTGAAGAAAAAATAGACCAATGATTCGATTGAACATTTTCACACAACATACATTCACCTTTGTAATCTGCTGGTCGAATTTTCCTGCAATAACAAATAATTTTTCGTCTTTAAATCTGCTGTTTTGAGGGATTTGTCATCATTAACTGAATTTCTAGTGTAACTCATTGAATTTCATTTACAAGTACGTATGTGTGGAAATAAGAGAGAGGGACCTGCGGAGTACTTTTGTAAAATTGAAACCTTGCGAAAAAAACAACAAAGCAATGGGGCTTTCTTTTGTTAAGAATGGCTGAAAGATATAAAAGTAGTATATGAATACTCTTCATACGTCCTATCTAAATAAAATCGTAATATTTTTTAGCTGAAATACTTTTTTATTAAGATGTAAAAAATGTCCCAAATTATTCAATAATATCGAAACTTCATCAGGAAAATTATAATAAGGAATTCTCTCAGAGAAAATATGTCACAAAGCAAAATACAATGCAATAAATGTCCCAACTGTAACAGTTTCCCTTCAACATACGACAACAGTAACATAAAAATTAATAATTAGATCAAAGAATAAATCCATTTGACAAAAAGAGAGAGAGAGACTGGATGAAGTTAGCCAATTTATCAAGCCAGCAGATTAACTTGCAGAGAACAAAGGCCCTGTAAAACTGTCCACCTCCGGACATAGAGGCTGATCTGTTTGGACAACTGAAAGGTCTCTAGTTGACTTTGAAAAATAGAGGACGTTAAAGATATTAGACATGTTCGCTGTCAAAGGGAATACAAAGGTTTTCGTTTATGCGTTTTGCAATATCAATATTTATTTCTCATATTACTTCGGCCATTTAAGCTTTAAAGCTTCACAGGAAATATAGTCGACGAATTCTCGTGTTTTACGAAGTAACATAAAATTCTACGTAGTTGTCAGAGCACGCCTGTATCTCCGTAGTTCTGATCACTTCTTCTCAATAAATGTCTACAGTAGATGATAAACTTCACTGAGTTTTGTATACTTACAACCGAGTATCTGTAAATAACCTGTGTGTGTTACTGAATAGTTTTGGGCTAATTCATTCTTGATAACTCAGTATATTTTGAAGAACTAGTCAATTTCTGAACTCTCTTTTGAGATTAATTATGCACGTATAATAAATACTTCCCTTTACTCTCAATACTTTCTTGGTAATTGTCTCTAATGAATATATTACATAATAGCCATGCAATTTTTACCAATGCTTCATCTGTACTTGCATTTCACTCTGACAATGTTTAGTAGAATGGTTTTTGTATCTTAATCTTATGATTATGAAATCGATAACATATTTGCTTGTACAGTAACCCAAGAAATTCATTAGTATATACTTAAAATATAATATAGTTAAATCATAAAAAAATAACTCTTTTACTAAATTGTATTTGGCTTTTTGAACGGGCACCGAAGAGCTTTAGGTGTCTAATATATAATTCCAGAATCCACGTCGAACAAAGAAATATCAAAATAGGAAACAACAAATGGAACTGAGGCTAGAAATAAATGTCAGAAATACAAATTTGATGCACTCTATACATAAATGATTAGCCTGGAAGGAAATATGTTACCGCGAAAACTAACCTGGTGGTGGAATATTAGTCGATGCACCTATATCCTACTGATCGGCTGGTAACAGTTTACACCTATTGTTCACGATGAGAAAGTCCAAGGCGATATTGATGTACAGGGATATTTAGTGAAATCTAGTTAATTTTGAGATGTATTCATTTACTTTGTTAATGGCTTAATGCATCATGTTTTAAGTAGTAAGATATCTTGTATCTACTACATTATGGGCTGTAATTGACACAAGATATGAATATTGCATATATCTTCATCAAAACTTACAATAGGAAGGTCAGTGTAAAATCTTGCAAATGAACCTACCCTTACCTAGATTATTTTGCATTAGCAGAATGATATAACTTGGGATTGCCACTGAGGGGGGCAAGCCAGCCTCAACTTGGTGCCGGTCCCAAGCCCGGGTAAATGGGGAGGGTTGGCGGCAGGAAAGGCATCCGGCCATGAAAAATTAGCCAAAACAACGATGGTCAGTGAGTATAATCAGAATGAAATTAATGCTAGGTTATTCCCCTTAAGCGATATGTTGGGACCTCGCCTGATCCCTCGAAAATCGGCAAGGGCTACTCAGTCATGGGTGTGCTGGGTTAAAGAGGCAAACTCAGAGGTAAATATCTGAGGAGAGGATGAGAGTAGCAACTCTGAATGTGGGGACAATGACTGGAAAAGGCCAACAGCTGGTTGACCTCATGGAGAGAAGGAAGATTGGAGTGCCATGTGTGCAGGACACCAGGTGGAAGGGAAATAACGAAAGAGAACTAGACGAAGGTTGTAAATTATATTAAAGTGGAGCAAATATGGAAGGAAGAAATGGAGTAGGAATAATATTATCGAAAGAGTTGAAGGAAAATTTGATTAGGGTGAATGGGAAAAATAACAGAATTATGAGTTTAAAGCTAAGACTAAAAGCAACAATAGTCAATGTGGTGTGTGCCTATGCCCCGCAAACTGGATGTACAGAGGAGGAGAAGGATACATTCTGGGAGGAGATGGACCAGGAGCTTGGAATAATTCCTGCAAGGGAAAGGGTAATTATAGGAGGAGATCTGAACGGCCACTTGGGAATTTCTAGGGAAGGGATAGGGAGAGAGCATGGAGGTTGGGGTGTGGGTGAGAGAAATGATGGGGGAGAAAGAGTGATTGATTTTGCATCGGCTTTTGACCTAGCAATCATCAACACCTTCTTTGAGAAGAAGATTAACAGACTGATTACTTACATTAGTGGTGGCATGGAGAGCCAGATAGATTTGCTGCTGTGTAAGAGATACCATCTGAAGGAAGTTAGAAATTGCAAGGTGATAAATGGGGAGAGTGTAGCAACGCAACGCAGGTTAGTGGTAATTGATTGTAGACTAAGGAATTGTAGGAGAAGTAAAAAGACGAGAATGGACCCAAAGATTAAGTGTGAAAATTGAGAGAGGAAGTACTGAGAGTCTTGTTTAAGGAAAGAGTGTTGGAAGCAGTAAGGTTACATAAGTATGTACAAGAATGGTGGACCGAGAATAGTAAAGTGATTCTAAGGGTCGGTGAGGAAGTACTTGGAAAGTCATCAGGAAGAAGACCCCCAAATGATAAAGAATCTTGGTGGTGGAATGATGAGGTGCAAGAATGGGTAAAAACCAAGAACCAAGAAGAAGGCAGATCTATCAGGGCAAGAGCAGAATAAAGAAAACTATAAACAAGCAAAGGAAGAAGCATAAAGAGCAGTAGCAAAGGCAAAGGCAGAAACATTAAATGAAGTCTATAAAGAGATGGAAACACCAGAAGGAGAGAAGAAAATATTACGAATTGCTAAGGCCCGAGATGCTGCATCTAAAGACCTGACACAGATAAGGCAAATAAAAGATAGCAATGGTATAGTTCTAGCAGATGGGAATGAAATTAAAAGAAGGCGGGAAACTTATTTTGAAGGACTATTGAATGAGGAGAACCCAAGAACAGTATTTGAAGATAATCTCCCAAACGAGACAGTTATCATAGGAGTGACAAGCAGAGAAGTAGAACAAGCAGCGAAGAAGAGGAAAAATAGTAAAGCTGCAGGACCGGATATTATACCAGTAGAGGTATGGAAGAGTCTTGGAGAGGAGGGCATAGATATCTTGTGGACCTGACGCAGAAGATCTTCAATCAGGAAAAGATGCCAGAGGAATGGAGAAGAAGCCTAGTCATTCCCATCTATAAAGGGAAGGGAGACATCCAGGAATGTGGCAACTACACAGTCATAAAACTGATAAACCATACTATGAAAATATGGGAGAAGATCATTGAGAAGAGACTCAGAGATGAAACAACAATTGGTGAGGAACAATTTGGATTCATGCCTGGAAGAGGGACTGTAGAAGCAATATTTGCTTTGAGGCAGACGATATAAAAACATCTGGAGAAACAGAAAGAATTACAAATGGTCTTTATTGACATGGAGAAGGCATACGCTCGAGTACCACGTCAGAAGCTGTGGAGATAGATGTATGCGAAAAAGGGAATCCCTGAGGAATACGTAAGAATCACCTAAGATATTTATGAAAGGTCAGAAGCAAATGTTAAGAGCAGTATAGGCCTAACAGAAAGTTTCCCAGTAAATGTGGGACTACATCAGGGTTCTGCATTGAGCCCTTACCTATTTGATCTGGCCATGGATGTAGTAATACAAGGTATTAGAGATCAGTCTCCTTGGAATATGCTTTTTACTGATGATGGTATACTGTGTAGCACTAGGCGAGAGGTGGAGAAGAGAAATAGAAAATAGAGGATTGAAGATCAGCAGGTAAAAGACAGAGTATTTGAGATTAAAAAATAGCGAGAATGGAGAAGTTAGTTTACAAGGAGAGAGATAGAAAAGAGTTGAAAACTTCAGGTATTTAGGATCATCAGGTAAAGGATGGTGATCTGGTGGCAGAAATAAACCACAGAATACAAGCAGGGTGGAAAAATTGGAAAAAAATGCGTGGAGTACTATGCGACAGGAAAATAGGGGTTAAGTCAAAAGGTAAAGTACACAGGACAGTTGTGAGACCGGCAATGATGTATGGAGCGGAGACGTGGGCAATAAATAAAACAGAAGAGAAGAAGGTGGATGTGGCAGAGATGATGTTGAGATGGATGTGTGGGGTGACAAGAAGAGATAAGATACGGAATGAGGTAATTAGGGGTACCACAGGAGTTGGAAAACTATCAGATAAGATTCAAGAAAGTAGACTAAGGTGGTATGGTCATGTCATGAGAAGAGATGAAAAGTATATTGGGAGGAGAGGGATGGAAATGGAGGTACAGGGAACGAGAAGGCGAGGGAGACCAAAGCGAAGGTGGGTGGACTGTATCAAGGATAACCTTCGATCAAAGGGATTAACCGGTGATGAGGTGTGGGACAGAGGTAGATGGAGAAAGCTGACCAGAAACATCGACCCTACATAGAAGTGGGAAAAGATGTAGATAGAGAAAAAGAAGAAGAAGAAGAATGATATAACCTGTTTAGATGTCAAGAATGGTTAGAAATTCCCTTCAGCATTATTCCATTATGATTTTACTGTCTTCCAACTATTACTCTGTTCTCGCATTTCATCTCTGGCTCCGTTGCCCACAAATATGTTCTATTCTATTTTCTAATATATATAATCTATGGAAGCAATTCTCATTAATTTTGTACCGGGCTCAGTTTCATTAGTAGAGGAATAATTTCTCACCTCAATTTAAGCGATGTAACAAACGAAAAAAAGACTTAAAAAATAGATATTAGGCTAGAATATATAATTGAGCTTTTCATTTTTGTCGGTTTTTGTAATTGATTCGACTTTGTTCATTAAATATGTCTAGTGATTAATAATAATAATAATAATAATAATAATAAAAAAAAAATAATAATAATAATAATAATAATAATAATAATAATAATATAAAAAAATAAGAACTACTTCACAAAATGTTGCTCCCACGTCCAAATACTTTAGACTCGTAGCTCTTCCTAATGAAAAGAAAGAGACGAGACAAGAGAGAGAATTTCTGTGTTTACTTTAGTTGTTTCCGAACGTGAAACCGTCACTCGTAGGAATTCCCCCCTTTTCTATTTTGATTGATTTTAAATCAGGAGTGAAACGTCCAGCATCGGGCGATGCAATATCCACATTTTACAGCTAAAATCACTTCGATTTTGAAGTCTGTTTGCACTAGACAAAAGATATATCCATATGAACTGGCTTTAAGAGCAAGAATAACATTTCACTTCTTTCCCAAATGTTTGCTCTAATGAATATCGAAAATGGAATTTTCTATTTTTTCAACTCTACCGTCTACTTGCAAAGTTTTAGTGACAGGGAATGTTGAGCAATATGCAAAGCTTTTCAATTTTAATAACACGTAACATCTCACACTATTTGTATTAAAAGATGGAATTTCAAAATTATAATTGCCGGTAGCTAGAGATGATTAAACACTCACTGCCACATTCTTAATTTCAATGATGAATTGGTGATCAGAACTTTCCTAATTGATTTAATCTTAAGCTTTTTAAGGTCATCCACTTGCATAAAGGTGCAGTAATCCTGTGGCAATGTACAGAACTTAACTGTTTTGAACATCTGGAATGCATTTCAGAGGCGGACGAGCACCGTTTTATGCAAATATTTCCTAAACGAATAGTTGGATCAGCGTGATTTTTCAGCACACTACTTTAACATCCCGAACTAATTTATGGCCGACATACCATATTTCTATATATGTTATATTACGAGTTTACTTGTGAATGATAACGCAAAGCCGACTAGTCATATTGATGCATTCGAAAGAAACTGTGGCAATTCTGTCTACGCCTAACAATAGCCTCTTCTCCCCCTAGCTCCTCGCCTCCCTCATCACTCTTGTGTCCCTCCCTTATTGACCCATCACTAATATCATTAGGTATAATGTTCTGTAGTTGTAGTTGTATAGATATAATTAATTATTTCGAATATGGTGCAATTCTATGAGGACAAGGGAAACAAACGCTGTCCTGTTTCCAGTGGGGCAAAGGAACATTCTAAACACTGTGGCTATTGCTCGTACCTCGGCGGTCAATGATTTATACCTTATCACTGCTTAAGTCATTCCCTCGGCCAGGGTTGGGGTAGGGACCTCTGAGAAGGGGTGGGATACGGGGAATTTACGAAATTCAGTAAAGGTGTACATTGTTTAATTGTAAAAGAAAAAACAGAAAAAAAGAAAAAAAGAAAAGAAAAGGAGCATGAACAATTTTATTGGGTTGGACA
>NC_090725.1:223682833-223685333 GCF_036898095.1 Palaemon carinicauda | reverse complement strand
TGAAGTACCACCGATTCAACTGTCTGATCATTATCATTCTACAATCTAATTACAGCTAGAATAAAAATTTTAATATACTTTTTAGTATATATTGGTTTGAATCTTGGTTGTGGTAGATGCTCTTATTCATAGATTTCTTTGAATGTAAGTTGGTGTGTAGGTGTAGTGAAATAGATATTCAGGGGTAATGGTGGCTTAGAATTTAAATATTTGAGATTATGGAATAATCAAAGATTATGAGGTATACACATATGTAGTATATATAGATAACCACACACACACATACGCACACATATATATATATATATATATATATATATATATATATATATATATATATATATATATATATATATGTATATATATACATACATATATATATATATATATATATATATATGTGTGTGTGTGTGTGTGTGTGTGTGTTTGTATGTATATATGTGTGGTTATAGTCTCTCTCTCTCTCTCTCTCTCTCTCTCTCTCTCTCTCTCTCTCTCTCTCTCTCTCTGTCTGTCTCTCCTTAAAACTATATATATATATATATATATATATATATATATATATATATATATATATATACATACATATATATATATATATATATATATATATATATATATATATATATATATATATATATATATACATATAAATGTATATATATAGTACGTGTGTATACATAATTAAATAGATATATAAATAAATAGACGAGAAAATTTTGTATCCTATTTTTTCTGTTAAAAATTATCTCCGACTTATCTTGTTAATTCCCTCTATCATGTATATACTCTACTACTAAAATGCAAATAATAGCAGGACCTGAAAATAAAACACATTCAGAAAATAATGATCCATAATTGATAAATTCTTGTTTTACAAACGTTGCACAAGTTAAATAAATGAAAGGACTTTTATTGAATTTTTAAGAGCAGGGTTTTATGGAGACCGCAGAGAGAGAGAGAGAGAGAGAGAGAGAGAGAGAGAGAGAGAGAGAGAGAGAGAGAGAGAGAGAGAGATTTCGTGTCAGGAAAGGATATCTTGTCAGAATCTTTCCAACACTTCAAGTTTATTCCCTCTGCTCAGGATTTCCGAAATTCAATTTCCTTCTTTCCCAAAGGTTTCTTCGAACTGAAATTTAGTGAAAGGGAAAATTTCAAATAACAATGCCATTGAGATGATCCGCAACGCATACATGTGCCATAATCCTCTCTGGAAGGGGTGGCACCAGTTGAGTAAATATGCGGAATTTTCGGCAAATTTTAGGAGAGAGGTTGTTAGTCAAACGCCCTTTTCCTAAAACCTAACCACTTGTAGCTTTTGCCTAATCGTTTGCATAAATATTGCTGCATAACTTATCTTAGCAGATGCGGTCGACCTTTACTCTCACAACATTTTTCGTAATGCAACTTATATTTATATACCGAGGCACTTCCTTCGATGTTTTTACTTACATTGCATCATATCATACTTTAGTAAAGTTGCTTAGAAAGGTATGTGTGCTTTCTAACGTGTTCGTTAGCCCAACTGCTCTTATGTATTTATGATAACACGGAAAACAGCATTTACCATGGACGTATTAATTCTCACGTCGAGAAAAAAGAAAGAATGGAAAGTTGTGTAATCTACATATCGTATAATGTCAATGGCAAATATATCCACCTCGAAAACAATTTCTAGACTAAAAAGGATGGCATTGTTACATATTCTAATAGAAATTGAAGAGTTTAGACATAAAGTGTCCTATTATTGCATTTGTTTCTTTGCTCAACTATCACTCCTACTTAACCCACTAGGGATTAGGATGCCAACATTAAACAATATGCTTCTGACAAACATTTGGTCCTTGGCAAATATTTTCTAAATTAAAGATGAAAATTAAAATAACTTGCAGCACACAAGCAAGTGAACATAAACATAAAAGTTAATCTTGTAATTTTTTTTAAATATTGCTTTAAACGACCTGTATGTTAATTTTTCCAAGCCTTTTACTTTAATGAATTACGGTCCATGAAGACCGTAGTTAAATTCTTAACGTTAAAACACCTATTGTTGACATCATATTATTAGATATTGCTATAAAACAACTGCTTCAATGATTTTATCACATTTTTAGATCCCGGCATGAACAGGAAATGGATTATTCTTCATCATTTTGTTACACGTGAAATATAAAGACAGCTCTAATGCTTATGACATATCTTATTTGCTTAAAGTTTTCAATTTTCTGCGACAGATCAGACATTTGACAGCAACAAAAAGTTACCCATATGATGCGAGTTAAGTATCAATGATACTGATCCTATATAGCGGCTTGCTACTTGAGAAAGTAGCATTTAAATCTTTGATAAAGAATTAAACCCAACGAATAATGTTTGTGGATCACTGTCACCTTCATATCTCATTACTATAAACCAGCTACAAAGAGTTGAAATTTGAAGGAGATTGGAGCTGTTGCCACATTTTATTGCTCCCTTAAATACCTTTTAATAGAAAGAGATG
>NC_090725.1:223662833-223677833 GCF_036898095.1 Palaemon carinicauda | reverse complement strand
GGTTTGATATTCTGGATCAAGGGAATACTAAATCAAAAAAAGAATTCCAAAAGTTGTATAATGAAGTAACTTTTGTTATAACTTTGAGATATAGTTTGAACCATCAAGGTGCATTTATTTTAACACATTTCAAATAGATAATGAACATGTGAGGGTAAGAAAGTGCAAATGATCTCTCTATAAAAGACTATAATGACTACAGAAGTAGAGGCAAGCACGCAAAACGTACACTGAATGTAAAAACACTGTAAGAACTACACTTGTAGGCTGTAGATAAATCCCTTTCTATTTGGAATTTCCTATGTTTTAATGTCTTTATTTTGTCTAAAAATCAAATAAAATGTAATATGATTCCATGATAATATTCACCTATTTTAATCTATTGGATAAATTTAATCACTTTATAGTAAAAATAGAATAGCTACCAAGAAAATTTTATAACCATTACGCAATAGTACTAAATGATAATGCAACCTTCATATAGGATCTATTGTTGGACAGAAAAGATTTTGGGTGTTTGGCTAAAAATTGCTAGATTAAACACACTTGACGACCATAGATTGTTTGCTTTGGCCCAAACCCTATTATGAAAGATAGCTTGAATGGTATGTAAAAAAAAAATAAAAATAAAATAAACAAAAAAAAATTAAAAATTAAAATAATTTTGACCTTCTAGAGGGACAACGTTCCTCGCACTCGCATAACTTACAAGTAATGAAACAGTAGAAGTAGAACAAAAAATACAATGAATAATCATGAGTATGAAATTAAAGCTGGAGTTAACATAACATTGAACATTTTCCTACTATAATATTCCTCTAAAAACTGAAAAGGAGACGAAAGATGGATATGTTACTATGATCATATTCATAAACCTATTTACATACATAATACCGTAGGGTTATTAACAGAAATGTGAAGTTTCTTTTAATTTCATTTTGTTCAGGACTTGTTACGGCAATTAATCTCCTGGCATTATTTCTATCTTTCTCTTTATGCGTATTCTCTATTTTTTATCCCTTTTACTGAAAATGTCTATCTGTTCATCTCTCTATAAAACAAGTGTTCCTTTACTCTATTCACTGACGGAAATTCATTCTAAACCAAGTTTTTGTAACATGAAGTTTTTCAATCTAAGTTATCTAAACTTTGTGTACAGAACAAAGCCAAATTCGAGTATACCGTAAAAGCAACAGATGCCTTTGAACTTTCTTAAGCCCTTAATCACTATGGAGGGAGTTTTTTCGTTTCAGTAATGTTCCAAATGTGTGTAAAGAGTGGTCTTACGAGAGATGAACAGGTATTACTTGCTATGTGACCTTCCCAGCCTACTCATTGACCGTGCTCAAATGGGTCCTGGCTATCCCATGGTAAAGATCTGAATCCCCATTCATCCATTATAGAAAATACCTGAAGTATAACTAAACACCAATTAACTAACATAATTAATCTATGTTTAAATGGACAAAAATAATTTAACTTCCCATATCCAAAGTCAACTACATAACCCACAACTTTGTGCCCTTAAAGTATTTAAATAAGTGTATGTATGACTTCTACCCTTCTCCCTTTCTGTATATCAAACATTTAATTTTTAAGTGTCATTCGTATCGTCATCAACTTTGACATTTCGTTTTTTTTTTTTCTTTTCAATATGACGGATTTAAAGGTAAGAATATCTTGCAGCTAAAAGTACGACACATTCTTACTCCTAATATTCCAGATGTAATAGTAATTTTTGAACTACGATTGAGTAATTTAAGAATTTCGGGTCTGTTCACATTATTTGGTTGCTCGTTTGGTAATCTGAAATTTTTATCATTATTCCTTTTCTGTTCTTTTTTGATAAATTAAAGTCTTATCATTTTCCTATAACCTTATTTTGAGTCAGAAATTTAGGGCAACAGTAAATTATTTTTCCATAATATATCCAGACATTACTAGTTTTTTCCTAAGTATCTGGTAATTTCAATTTTTCATGGTTACGTCAATTGTATGATTTTTTCAGATATTATGTTCCCCTAAGAATTTAGTATGATTGTGCAAGCTCGCTCCTAAATGCTAAGACTTCGTAAGGATCCTTATTCAAAGAGAGGCATAATTGACTTTTGTTAATTGTTAAAGATTAATGATGATATTAGATTACCGTTGGCAGGTTTTCCTAGACGAGTATATCATTTATGAGATTATATTTTATGAATTGTGAAAGTCTATTTTTATGCGAAAGAATTAAAGACTCAAGGTATGTATTTACAAGTTTTGCCATGATCTCAAGATAAAAGTATACATATTGTCCACTGTATATAAGGAACCGTTGCGTTACTGACTGGTTGTCAGTACCCATAGGGAAAGAAACAGTCGATGAAGCGAGAAATAATACATAATCTTATAAAATATAGAGGTTGTAAAGTATAACTTTAATTTTGTGTACGTACCATTCGTATATGAAGTTCACATTAATCCTTACACGGAATCGGTGGTCGAATGCTGACTTTGAGTCGTCCGGTACGTTATAAAGAGATCTTGCTTGTTAGTTTCCTGAATACCTTCTCTTATTTCCTGTTTGTTATTTTTCCTATCTGATCATATAATTTTTAATTATTATGCAAAATATATGTAATAACCATGCACAAATATAAGTAATGAATTTGAAAAAAAGAAAAAAAAATCAAAGGATGAATTAAATGGTGGGTACTTTCTTTTCGTTCTATATATTGGGTGGTACAATTCTCTCTCTCTCTCTCTCTCTCTCTCTCTCTCTCTCTCTCTCTCTCTCTCTCTCTCTCTCACTTATATATACACACACACACACACACACACACATATATATATATATATATATATATATATATATATATATATATATATATATATATATATATATATATATACATATATACACACATATATATATATACATATATATATATATATATATATATATATATATATATATATATATATATATATATATATATATATATTCATATATGTATACATACACACACACACGCACACACACACACACACATATATATATATATATATATATATATATATATATATATACACACATATATATATATATATAAATATATATATATATATATATATATATATATATATATATATATATATATATATATATATATATATATATATATATATATATATATATATATACATTCATATATGTATACATACACGCACACACACACACACACATATATATATATATATATATATATATATATATATATATATATATATATATATATATATGTATACACACACACACACACATATATATATTTATATATATATATATATATATATATATATATATATATATATATATATATATTGGTGTGTAAACAAAATATAGGATTACCTATAATATCAACATTAAAAATACAATTTGTTCAATCAAATGGATATACTACAAATTTATGAGAAACACACATTTTGAATACATGCAACTCATATTACCAGACAAACAAAAAGAGATTTGATTAATAATACACGATTCATCTCTCCCTCTCTCTTTTAGAACATATATATATCTGATTCTATATAAAACACAAAATAAAAGTTGGGATAAAACATGAAATATAACACATCCATTTATTGGTTAATCTTATCGCTCTCCCTTTTTCCCTTTCATTCAAACCCACACACAAATTACCCTAAATTTGTATGTGTAAACTGGCATACAAAATACATTCTACCCCATATGACAGCTCTACCTCAGCCTGTCGATACCAATAGCATCAAGGTAACGGATTATTTTTGTATACAAGATATACTCATTTATTATTTGGTTTTATGGCCAGTTGTTAAAATTCTTATGATTATGATATATCTGGCCTTAAGAATTAATATTTCTATATGTAACCTACAGAGAATAACCCTGGTCTTTGTTACAGGAATATTTTTCATTGATCTTCGTAAAAATATTTTCCTATATAATGTTGACTTTCCGTATTTCTTTTAGAATAATTTAGTGGTACAAATATCTCAAAGATTTTATGTTTTAAGATTTATTGTAACATTTTCCTCTGTTTAGAGGTAATAATCAAAGGTGTCATACAAGAATGATAACCACATTCCTTGAACTTGTTCTAAGAATAGTTACAAATTCTAACATATTCATGTATAAAAAGATATAATATTTCTCTTGAATAAGGATTCTATACGTTTTTATGAAAAAAAAATGACTGATAAGCTTTCAACCCTATGATAAAAAACCTACAATGATCGTCTTTTGTTGAGTGCAACAGCGTCAGGTCAAGCTATTATTACTTGATATCTTTGCAGTTTTTACTTTTAAGCTTTGAATTTTTGTCCATTGTGACTTTCGACAAGGAGGTTATAAAACCCATTCAGTTTATCCATTTATTTATTCATGTATCTCCGCAGATAAATCTTACGCCATGGACGACCCCATCAAATTTTGGAGATGATCCGGATTAAGATCCGGATTCATGATCTGAATTTGAATTTTGTACCATTTTCAAGATAACGTGAATACTTATTGACGGATTTTGACTAAAGTTCCACCACAAATAGATCTGATGCCATAGGCGACTCCATTAACATTTGGAGATAATCCGGTTCCGGATCCGGATTTCAGATAAGGATTTGGATGTTTTTTTTTTTTGTCTGTCTGTATGACAGTAGATAGGCTTACGTCAAAAGTACTCGACAGATTTTGACGAAACTTTCCCCACTAATAGATCTTATGCCATGGCAGACGAAATACTAACATTTGGCGGAGGTCATTAATCCCTCATTGCTCTTATTCACATCAGAATTTTATATAACTACGCTGAACAATTTATTTTCCATATATAATTTACCTCAGTTTAGGTATTTATACTTTACAGTTTTTTTCTACTGCTTATCACTATTTTCTGTCTTTAGCTGAATAAATTATTTCATCTGAAAAAGATAATTAAAAGAAAACAAATATTGCATGTAAGTTTTATATGAAAAATATGATTTAATAATTTGGGTGTTACTACGATTCAGTGCCAAGGAATCAAAGTGCAATTATAGAAAAAGGAAATTATTGCTAGTTTGTTTTGTGAAGCATTTCTACTGCTTTTGGAGCGCCTGTAGCCGAGTTATTCATAGCAGTTTTCATTAGATTAATTTGCTGATCTATACGTTATTTTGTTGATTACATCGTTTATATAATCATGTTTCAAACTTGATTTCGAGATTAGTTGTTAAAAAATACAAAAAAAAAATGTCCCAGTATAATTTTTTATATTTTTAGTATCATTATTAGCGTATTCTACACTGAAAGTTTGTAATGAGCAGCAAACTAACAGGTGGATTTGAACAATGGGAAAGAAATTTTGAAAAGTGCTGGTTGGCCGTTAGGAATGTGTGTGTGTGTGTGTGTGTGTGTGTGTGTGTGTGTTTGGTCTCACACTCAGATTGACTGCGAGTACAAATTTAGTAAACAGTTCGACATGGACAATATCGCCATACGAATTGACAATAGCTTATGATTATAACCGAAGGTTGAGATTCGATAGGTAAAATCATATGCTTTAGCATTTGATTTTCTATTGAAATTAATCTGAGCTACCTCTCCAAAGGGCAAAAAACATAAAGTGTTGGAGATTAGGTAATTTTGAGTCCCGCAAATACTCATGATTCAAACTTCATAACAATTTCAGGGTCGGGGGATGGGGGCACATGCCGGTATGGGTGGCTACCCTGGGAAAATCAAAATCACGTGCCCCGTCCAATTGAAATTTCCCAGGTTAAGTATATGGGACTGTTTTCGAAAAACACTTAAAGTTGATTTGCTGAAAATTTTGCATGAACTCCATAAAGTTACAGGCCAACTCCTCGGCCACCACGTGGCATAGGCCGTATATCTGGCAAAATTTGAATTCACGTGCCACGTGGGACCTTGTGGGCACATGCACGGCCGGAAATTGGGTCATCGGACACCTTGCAAGCCCCTGGCATCCAAACGGTGCAACCAGGGTGCACCAAATCCGTGCAGCTAGCAAGTGGAGAGAACAGACTTCCAGGACTCACTACCAGGTTTAGCACGTGCACTTGACCGGTGCAGCCAGCAAGTGGAGAGAACAGGCTTCCAGCACTCACCACCAGGTTTATCATGTGCACTTGACCGTGCAGCCAGGGGGGCCCATATATAAGAGTACGATGTACGAGGATTACCAAGATTTTGAGTTAAATTTAGCCCATTCATTCGAAAATGAATCGTAAGATCTCGTTTTTACCTCCGATGGGGATAAGACCTACTAACGTCTACCACATGCCATGGGTCGCATCTCTAGGATAACTCTTTTGCACGTGCCATGTGCCCGTACTACCGGTAATCGCGACACGGGCAAAATAGCGACCTGTGGCCGCCTAACGGTGCAACCCTGGGACACCAAACCGGTGGAGTCAGTGAGGGGACAGAAAAGGCTTCTCACACACACCAGCAGATGGTGCACATTCGCATGCACATGGACCCATGCGACACCTATTTGGAGTTATGCATTACGAGGATAACCCAAATTTGTGGGCCCCTAGTACCCTACTGATAGTAATGGGACCCAATGCATGTGTGGGGCCACCAGCTTAGAGGTAAAATTGCCAAATTATATGATATGTGACATATCTCACCCCAATTAAC
This sequence comes from Palaemon carinicauda, assembly GCF_036898095.1. Lineage (NCBI taxonomy): Eukaryota > Metazoa > Arthropoda > Malacostraca > Decapoda > Palaemonidae > Palaemon > Palaemon carinicauda. The sequence goes on along the minus strand of NC_090725.1, from coordinate 223,671,166 downwards.
CAAGAAAATCAATCTCAACTTTCGGTCCGCGGCACTCCCCAAAAAGCGCAGCAAGCAAGTAATGTAATGTGTTTCAAGGTACAGGAGAGCTAATCTAACCTAGGTTTATGGATTAAATGTTCTGTGAATGGTGGATGAAGCTTTCCCTCTTAAGGCCACACACCACATCAAACATCAGGTCAGTACACTTATGAGGGATGTTGATGGGTGTTAAACAGTACAATCTGGACACTGCTCCCGAATCATCAGATATGTTGTGAAATAGTTATATAAAATTGTATAAAGTAAAAAAGGTGAGAGGTAATTGTAAATAAAAGTAAAAAAGGCTGCAGATCTAATGTTACAGTTAAATTTATATGCATAAACTCACACACATACCAACACACACATACGTATATATATACACACACACACACACACACACACACACACACACACATATATATATATATATATATATATATATATATATATATATATATATATATATATGATAAATTTTTGCACATTTAGACGTGTTTTTCATATTCAAATAAGCCATATATATTTTTGATACATTAATGTCTGGATTCTCTTAACGACCTCGGGATCAGAGCCCCAGGCGAAATCACACAAAGACAAGAGCTTGTGACCGGCCGGGAATCGAACCCTGGTCGGCAAGCTTGTATAGGCAGTGACTAAACCACTTGGCCACGAAGAAAGATAAAAGTCAATAACAATTCTTTTGTACTTATACCTGTCGAATTCAGGTGTTTTGTACTTAGAATTGAAATCAACCCATCTTCACCATCGTAGCTAATTGGTAGTTTGTTACTTGGCATTCGATTAATGAAAAATATTTGCACATTTAGACGTGTTTTTCATATTCAAATAAGCCATATATATTTTTGATACATTAATGTCTGGATTCTCTTAACGACCTCGGGATCAGAGCCCCAGGCGAAATCACACAAAGACAAGAGCTTGTGACCGGCCGGGAATCGGACCCTGGTCGGCAAGCTTGTATAGACAGTGACTAAACCACTGGGCCACGAAGAAAGATAAAAGTCAATGATAATTCTTCTGTACTAATATATATATATATATATATATATATATATATATATATATATATATATATATATATATATATATTTATTTATATATATATATATATATATATATATATATATATATATATATATATATATATATATATATATATATATATATATATTCAGAGGCAAATTCTAAAGCTCTTAAGCCATGTCGATCGGTAGTAGAGATAGAACCTAACCACTCCCTATGGTGACCATTAAAATCACCAACAGAAACACAAGAAGCCTTTCTATCATCTTCTTTAATCTTAGCCATAATGGTGGGAAGACAATCGAAGATAAAATCATCCATGTTTGGATTACGGTAGATCGAACACAAATAAAAGTTGTTATGCCTGCCACAAACTTTTATTACCTGAATCTCATGTCATTCACATCGATAGCAAGACTTATGAGAAGCAGGGTACTCATTTCTAATATACACCGCCATTCCCCTGGCCCTAGGGATGGCATCACGTGTCAAAATTATTGGCTCCTTAAAACCAGTTATAAGGAGCTCAGATGAGTGACTCATAATAGAAACCAAAGTTTTTGAGTACAAAAGAATATCATACTGCCTGGATCACGAATATTGCAATACAGAAGACGACATTGACGAAATCTAGGACATACTGGTCCCGGATTTCGCTCAATGTCTCCAGAAAGCAAAAGAAATAATAGAAATAAAAAAAGAGACGTCATACTTAAAAACTAGATTAACAAGAATTATAACAAAAACAACATGTACAAAATTATAAATAAAGTGATTGATGAAACCCATAGACTATTGTAAAAATTCGGAGAAACTGGTCAACATGGGGAAGCCGATTACACCATGCAAGGCTAAATACCCTCCAGGATAGCCACTTCAACTGAAGGGAGGACAGTAAGGACTGTTTTGAGAAGAAAAAGAATCAGAAAAGGAAAAGATGACCTCTTGATAAACCACCAGGCATCCATGGCCCTTCTATTAAGCCTGCCTAACTCACCGTTTCAAAAAAACAAGCTTAAGAAAAAAAAAATAATAAGATAGAAAAGTATGATTGAGTGTACCCTCAAGCAAGAGAACTCTAACCAAAGACAGTGGAAGACCATGGTACAGAGGCTATGGCACTAACCAAGACTAGAGAACAAAGGTTTAATTTTGGAGTGTCCTTCTCATAGAAGAGCTGCTTACCATAGCTAAAGAGTCTCTCCTACCCTTACCAAGTGGAAAGTACACTGAACAATTGCAGTAGAGTAATTAACCCCTTAGGTGAAGAAGTGTTTAGTATCTCATTGTTGTCATGCGTATGAGGAAATACGAGAATATGTAAAGAATAGGCCAGACTATTCTGTGTATGTATAGGCAAAGAAAAAAATAAGCCGTAACCAGAGAGAGGGATCCAACGCATTACTGTCTGGTCAGTCAAAGGATCCAATAACTCTCTAATGGTAGTATCTAAAAGGGCAGCTGGTGCCCTGGTCAATCTACTACTCCATATAAGATACATCTATCTTAATGTTGCTAATGATCTTAAAATATTTTATTTTCAGTGTTATTACTTCTCTTGTAGTTTATTTATTTCCTTGTTACCTTTATTCACTGTGTTGTTTTTTGTTGTTGGAGCCCTTGGTCTTATAGCATCCTGCTTTCCCATCTAAGATGGTAGCCTAGCTAATAATAATAATAATAATAATAATAATAATAATAATAATAATGATAATAATAATAATAATAATAATAATAATAATAATAATAATAATGCAAACGTGAATTACTATCTATTTATTGAATTCATAGATGTATTTCGTCTACTACTTTTACTGTTATAAAATGATAAAAATACACACAATTAAAAAAAAATATTTTGAAAAGCTGAAATCGTGGAAACAAATTAAGAATATTGTGCAGTTTTTTTTTTCAGAATTCACAAGCCAAGACAAACCATTACTTCCCAATATAGAGGCTTTCAAAGGAAGGTAACTCACGTGATGGAACGTCAGTCCAAAATATTGCTGTTTCCTTTCCTTTACCTTGAAGCATCCTGGAAGACATTCTGTGGTTGAAGGTTCATCCCGACAAGCATAAAGGTGACATGTTTACCAACAGAATCTAGCGAATGAGTTACAAAACACCACATGGAAACTGACGCTTTATTTTGAAAGAGGACTTCCGAGGATGGTTCTCTCGTGTCAAGAAAATTCGAAACAAATAAGGATTTTTTTTTCTTTGCGCACGCAGTACAATTATTTGTGAATTCTGGTCAAAATTGGAGATTCATTCTCTTAGTTTGGTCAAACTGATATAAACTGATGTTTTATTTAGGCATTTTCACTAATAGCTGATATAACAGATGAGGATTTGTTTTATGAAAGATTAGAATAAAACAAATCTAACGAAATAGGAAACAGTGTTAGATTAATTCTAATTGTTTGAAAATATCAGAAAATAAATTTCTGAAATGCTCTAAATTAGGGTTCGTTAGGTCTACAATTTAAATTTTTTAGGATCAATAATAATAAGGTTTAAGGTGGTAACATAGTTATAAAAAAGCCAAAAGATTAATTAAAACGGATAGCTTACAAAAACATAATTCCACTAAATATATAAAGAGCATATACACTTTACATAAAATATCACTTAGCGCAGTAAAGTCGTATCAAGAAAGTTTTACTTTGCATGTTTTGTTACTCGCCTGTACTAAATCTAGAGAAATATCAGTATTGCTGCCTTCAATCAAGGACACATAAAAGACGCTTAGGTGCTGATTTCATACACGAGCACTGGTCTATATTATACAATTGGTTTTGATCAACAGATTAATATTCTTAAATGGCATTAACAGGAATTTATGAAAAAGTTTAGGTTAAGCACTACACAGAGTGACAAAACATCGAATATACAAACTTTTTAACATTTCGAAAACAAATCTCATAATAAATGTTACTATTAATGCATAGTAGATGACTCAACATAATTCACATACGTTACTGACATTTATATGGTTGAACGATTACATAATGACTGAATGATGATAATGATAAATATGAATACTCTTACTACTCATATCATCGTAATGATTTTAATCTCTTAACGCATATTTATTAATCCTCCCTTCGAGAGATTTTTCCCAATACACGGAATGAAATCATAGTTGTAAGTATTTAAATAAAACTGAACGTAATAATTTTAATTTGTTCTCCTCAACTCTTAGGTGTTGCAGGATTCCCCTCTCCATAATATACACGATTCACAAACTCTGTAGTACCAACGAAAGGAAGAGGCTTATATTCAATTGGATCTAAAACCTTCTCTGCAGCCAACCTGCTTTTTGTGTAGTGAAGCGCAAAAAAAAAAAAAAAAAAAAAAAAAAAAAAGAGAACAGGAAGTCAAACGTTCTATAAAACTACTGGCGAATCTCTCCAACTTTACTTTTTGGTTCAATAATTTTGTACAAACTAATAGATCTACATTTTGTATCGTGGTCAGACTGATACGAGCTTTTCTTTTATCCTGTATTTCTATATTTGAAGACAAATGATTTAAAAAGTAAAAAAATAGAAAACATTTGTATATTTCAAATTATGGTTAGGCATTGAAAACTTTATTATTAACTAACTTATCCTCTCTTATTAATTCTCCTTTTTATTTTCTTGTTATATAACAATAATCGGTCGAACTTACATCCAAAATATAAACAAGTCACTATAGCATGTGCATTAAAAAGCTTATAGTTATAAAATAGCCTAAAGATATAGGGTAAAAGCGTTTGTAAACTCTCATTCGCTGTAAAAAAAAAAAAAAAACGCTTAATACTAAAATATATTAATACAATATGCATATCAACACCCCATACAGACATACCGAATTGCGTAAAATCGTACATTAGTATAATAAAATATCCAATATATGATTATTTATTCAGTAAATGCAAATATTATCAAAAAAAAATAATAATAATAATAATAATTTTATTGGAGAACTTTTAGTTTGTGTTTGAATGTGATATGCATACCTATATTCCATATTATGAACGTGATTTAATACGGGTTTATTTATTGGACTGTGAAGTGTTAATTTAGGCTTAAATGGAGTTAATAGACAGAATGCGCTTTGAAACATGGCAAATTAATAAATCTAATTATATAAATTTGTTTTGAAAATACTGTGCTTGTTAGTTTAATCAATATAATTCCAATGGAAATCATAATATGAGGCGCATCACTCAAACAGTGTCACGTTTTGTAACAGTATTCTATCTAGAGGCTTCTTATTTTCTTTTATAAATCATCTTTGGAAAAAGTATAATTTTATAACGGAAATACAGTAGTTTCATGAATAATAGGTAATTGCGCCATGATAGTTTTTCGATAATATTTCTTTGTACTTTAGTAATACTATGAGTAGTTCAGCACGTGGTTGGTCTCGATATCTAGGAATACCATACACATGACTCCATCACTGATATATCCAATGTTCATTAAATATGTTATTCTTATTTCCGCACCTTTCCACGAAATTCACCTCAGAGTATTTTCCCCATTTTTAAAACTCCATGATATAATATAGAAATTTGACTGAAATTATTTTAATGTATTGTTTTTAAAGAATATTTCTTCTTACTATATTTTATGCTTATATCAAACAAATTTTTTCTTAATATCTCTGAAATGTTACCAGAACACTTCCATCGACAGTGGTTTTGTTTCATTATTTCATAACATACGGATAGCACTAAGATTTTCATTAGGAATTAGATTGCTATATCTTTTCTAGTTTATGGACTGAATTTCTACTTTTTCTTTAGCATTCATGTTAAACCTTTGTATTGGTTTCCCGACAATTATCAAAGGATGATTCAGCGTTATATTAATTAACAAACGATATCCTCATCACCGAGGGTCTGGACGTTGAAAGCATTTTCTTTTACTATGGCTTGGTCATAATCTTTTACCCATTTTCTTCAGAAGTCTATATTTCCCTTATCTATGGTAATCATTCTTCTTTTTTACTTGAATACTGAAGAAAGCATAGCTTTGATATAATTTTCTCTAGTGTTCCCATTTGCACTACACCTTGCTGAAACACATTGAAATGCTCTACTGTTTTGCTCTTCTTGCCGAATAGGACCATAAACCCATAATTTATATGAAAGATATATTTTAATGATATTACTGTTCTTATATTGTTTGAATTTTTAATTAGTTGTAATTTATTCATTTCTTAATTTCCTTTCCTTACTGGGCTATTTTCCCTTTTTGGGCCCTTGGGCTTATAGCATCCTGCTTTTCCCACTAGGGTTGTAGCTTAGCAAGTAATAATAATAATAATAATGATAATAATAATAATATTAATAATAATAATAATAATACCGATCATAATAATAATAATGATAATAATAATAATAATAATAATAATAATAATGATAACAACAACAACAACAACAACAACAGTAATAAGATTAATAATAATAATAATAATAATAATAATTCTGGACTTACATGATTTTCCAAACCTTCCTGCATACGCAAAGATGGTCTCCCATTTAATGGTAATATGCTATTTACCTTGGCATATTCTTTCTATTTCATTACGAGGTGAACTTTGTCATATATCACTGGAGCTGCTCTTAAAATCAAATATTCTTTGATTAATTATATGCATGGAAACTAACAGCTGAATAATTTATTCACTGTTTGAAAAAGTAAGTACCTGTGGTATTCTTGATAAGTATCATTACACAGTCACTATTGATAAATAGATTTTGATATCTAATGAATATGAATATAACTTATATTCATTTAACAGACATTGAGATTAGATAAAACGTATCTGCAAACATTATTCAGCGTCCTTATGAGTATTATTTAAAAAAAATAGGGTATTTATTACTGATTCCCTCTCAATATGCCATTCTACTTAAAGCAGCCAATCACCCATCTGTTCCCAGAACACTCCTTCAGGAACAAAAACCTTCTTGCAGTAAAGGCTTTTCCATAATAAATTCAAAGCTTTCTACGTTTTATGTCCATTTCCATCATTGTTTCTAGAGGCATGATAATAAAAGGAATAAGACCAATGTCTAAGATCACCAAGAGACCAGGAAACGTAAATGGAAAGGCTTTTAGTGCCCCGGAGAGAGACCCATTATCTAGTGCGATGCATAAAATCCATACAATGCATTCTAATGCTAGTACCTAGTAAGGTAAAAGTGTTGCCTAATACACTTTTCTCGTTATTAAATGGAGCATGAAAACCCTGTGCCTCCTGCATTCAAAACTTTCACTTTGTGAGGCCTTTTATATATCTTAGTCCAAGCGGTCTGGATTACAGAAGACTGGAAAAATGTGTTTTTTTAAAGAGAGAAAAATGGCTTGGGGTTGTTTCTCTACCATACTCGTTAATAAAGGTAGATTACTTTATATTGTGTTAGTAAAATTAGCTCACGGGTATTGCTGTGAATATTAACTATAATCTCCACATAATTTTTGTCAATATTACTATTTACACCAGTATATCACAGTGGTGGACAAACACAAATTCTACTGACGTTTTTTTTTTTTTTTTTTTTTTTTTTTTTCTTTTTTTTATAGCAAACACATAAAACGTCTATCTTGTAATTAAGTCACCAGAAGAACCCGTGATGAGTAATTCTGACTTTTTTTTCGAATTAGGATTTACCACACAATATTTTAAAATTGAAATAAACCATTCTAAATTCTATGGTATTTCAATAGTTTATACTCCGAGTCTTCGGACAAAAATTAGTTTTCCAAAGAAAAATCTCCTTATAGATACTGTATAGGGTATATAAACCACTCAAATATACGTACATGTTAATAATCATATGCAGAATGTGTAATATTAAATATACGCTGTCAAAATTTCCAGAGATTTACCCACAGTTTGCGAAAGACGTCTAATGACCATTGAAGCGTAACGAATATCATAAACTCAATTTTACTACAGATTAGTATAGTAGGTTAATTGCCCTTTAATTATGGATCAGTGTTGACGAGTAAAATCTATTTCCATATCCTGACATATTTTAATCTTAATCTAGATGCCTTTCAGTACGTGACCTATATAAGATATGTTGATGCAAAGCGTAGATTTGTTTAATACAAGAAATTCCCATTCTAGAAATAAATAAAAAATTAAGTTTTTAAAACATTTTTGGAGACTACCGTATATTCTTCTTCTTCTTCTTCTTCTTCTTCTTCTTCTTCTTCTTATTATTATTATTATTATTATTATTATTATTATTGTTGTTT
>NC_090725.1:223642632-223657333 GCF_036898095.1 Palaemon carinicauda | reverse complement strand
GAGAGGAACTCATCTTAAGAGCTAGCTAACATCTTCAACACACATATGAAAACTAAATAAAATGCGTGAATAAACTACTGTATTTACTCTACACTAGACCAGCTTCATAAAAAAGAATATATATATATACACACACACACACACACACACACACATATATATATATATATATATATATATATATTTTTATATATATATATATATATATATATATATATATATATATATATATATATATATATATATATATATATATATATATCTATATTTATATATATATATATATATATATATATATATATATATATATATATATATATATATATATATATATATTTATATATATATATATATATATATATATATATATATATATATATATATATATATATATATATATATATACATATATATATATATACATCTCTCTCTCTCTATATATATGTATTTACACACACACATATATGTATATATAACGGATTTTGAGCGAAGCTAAAAATCTATTTTTGGGTGAAAGAGCCATGTCATCCTGATGGAAGTTCCTTCATTAGTAGCTTCTTAAGTATATGTGACTACAGTGATATATCCCAGAGAATTTACCGAAGTTATCCAGAATTCTAACTCCTGGAGCGTGTATCCCTTAAATTTCTTCAAGGGATATCGCGTAAGGACGTAACTTGACACATCTCATAGCTATTTATACCCCAAATAGCCTTTCACTTCGAGAGGAAAAAGTGGCAAGAAAAGAAGAGAGTCGTTCAAGAGGTAAAACTGTTCGACTCTCCTAAAGTACTGTCAATAGTTCGGCCATCCGCCGCATCACGGCGCCACCAAACCATTCTTTCGTTCGTAGCTTTGTAAGTTTTACAGATACAGTACCAAAAGGGAGGGATTAACATCCATTTACTAAAGGAGGGTGGGTCCATCAGGACGACATGGCTCTTTCACCCAAAAATAGATTTTTCGCTTCTCTCAAAATCCGTTTTTTGGGCTTAGGCCATGTCGTGCTGATGGAAGTTTACCAGAGCAATAATGTATCTGTGGATTCAATAGTGCCGTTATCTCGAATTGATTATTTCTTAACCGGTCGCCACGTCCAAAGACACTTGATGTTACCGTAATACATCAATTAACTGAGCATACCATATGCCAGCCCTTCCTGTCCCCTACAGGGAAGAGTCTGTATAGACTCTAGGAAAAATCCCGAGATTGTGAGTTCAAAGAACAACAAGCAAGCAGAAAGTATATCGTGTCGTATATACGTAAAGCGTAGTTTGTACTAGAGTTCTGAATAGAGTACAGTACCTCCCAGGTCTGGATCAGACAGACAAGTTTATGTTCACGTAGGAAACGTAATACAGTAGACAAACATAGCACAACCAAACTTACCTGATTGCATGGTAAAGGAAACTCTGTCCCACATAGTCCATAAGAGGATCAAAAAATACTCTGAATATAATGTATAATCTTAAGGCGAGAGAGACACAAAGATTCCTTCTATAGTTTATTTACAAGAAACACAGAAGTCATGATTAAGCAAAATGTTTATGCAAAACATAGACATAACAAGCATAACAGTAATAACAAGGTAAAAGGTTTTATCTGAAAGAGAAAACAATGCCACTCCGTGAAATTACGAAATTTCAATATATATGTTATTACTAAAAGACATTAGGCATAAATATGCTGGCACACATGTCAAAGAATTATGCTTCTAAGTTCACTTAACTATGGAAGACAGTTTATAATGTTTTATGTCAACACTAAAAAACATCAGGATATACCTAAGTCTATCATGCATACCCTTCACTAACAGCCCCAATTAGTGCACTGGCCTTCGCAGTAATCAAACTACAGGCTTTATTACACTGCCTGCAGCCACTACATGAAATTTGATTTCTTGCAATTGCTTCACATAGTGCTTAAAAAAGACTCTGGAAGACTTCCAACCAGTATAAGCACGTAGGTTATCAAACGACATAGTTTGAAAGAAGTTAAGAGACGAGGCAACCTTCCTCGGATCATGACCTGCGGGTGTACTGTCAGGATCCGCTCTGCGAATAAAGTAAGTGATTTTCGCCCTTATCTGTTTCAAGGATAACGTTGAACCCGAAGTTTCTCTCCTAAAAAGCTGGCTTCCCCCAAAGTCTGAAGTTCTATGAAGATAGACCTTTAGGCATTCCACTGGACAGAGGGATGCTTCTTCCTTCAGAGGGCAGATTCTCCAGGGACCCCATCTTTTAGTGGGTAGCTCATTCTTGGCGTGAAAAGTCGGATCCGGAAAGAGATTTAGTTCTCCGTTCGGTGTAAACTGAATGTGACCCTCATCCCTCGAGAGGGCCACTATTTCACTGACTCGGGCTCCTGAGGCTAGTGCAAATAGAAAAATCACTTTCTGAGTCAAGTCTTTCAGCGAGCAATCTTCATTGTTCAAGGTAGAGGCCAGATGAAGAACCTTATCCAAAGACCATGAAATAGGCTTTGGAGGAGCTGCAGGCCGAAGTTTTGCGCAGGCTTTCGGAATCTTGTTGAAGATTTCGCTTGAAAAATCCACTTAGAAGGCATATAGAATCGGTCTAGCTAAGGCAGATTTACACGTAGTGATCGTATTAGCCGCTAGTCCTTGTCCGTGAAGATGGATGAAAAAGGACAGGCAGAAATCCGTAGAAATCTCTTGAGGTTTATTCGCCTTAACAAAGGCCACCCATTTCTTCCAGGAAGATTCGTATTGTCTTCTTGTTGACTTTGACTTATATTCTTCTAAGAAATTAATGCTGTCTTCGGAAATCCCAAACCTCTTCTTGAACGCTAAGGCGAGAAAATCATGAGATGAAGGTTCTGGGTTTTCTCTGATGAAGCGTAGACAATCGATTTCTGTACTAGCTGAGTCAGAACTGGTTCCGGCAACGGGATCACCTTCAGGCGTAGTTCTGTTATCAATGGAAACCAGACACTGCCTGGCCACTTGTGGGCCACTATCGCTGCCCTCCCGCGAAAGGATCTCAATTTGACGAGGGCTTTCAACAACAGGTTGGTTGGTGGGAACAGATAAATCCTGGACCATCTGTTCCAATCTAGAGACATCACGTCCGTCGCTTCCGCTAGAGGATCCTTGTACGAGGCTACATACCGGGCTAACTTCTTGTTGTGGCTCGTTGCGAAGAGATCTACTTGCAATCCTGGGACTTTGCTCAATATGAAGGAGAATGATCCTGCGTCTAGGGACCATTCGGACTCTATCGGGTTGAGCCTGGATAGAGCGTCTGCCGTCACATTGCGGAATCCTTGAAGGTGAACTGCTGATAAGTGCCATCTCATCTTCTTGGACAGATGAAGAATGGCTATTATCACCTGATTCAACTGAGGAGATCTTGAACCTTGACGATTTATGCATCTCATCACTACTTCGCTGTCTAGGACCAGGCGAATGTGGATTGATCGGCGAAGTTTCAGTTTCTTCAGAGAAAGAAACACTGCCATGGCTTCCAGTTAGTTGATGTGGAAGGTCTTGAACAGGGGAGACCACGTTCCTTGCACTTTCCGAAGATGAGAATGACCCTCCCATCCTTCCTTCGAAGCATCCGTGTGGACGGCGACTGTAGGAGGAGGTGGTTGCAAGGATACTTTTCTTCTTAAGTTCTTCGTCTCCGACCATGGCTCGAGAATCGATCGCAAACGATTTGGTAACGGTCTTAGTAGATCTCTTCGATCGTTGTAAGCGTATTTTCTTCAGATCCCTGAGGCATTTTTTAATTGTGCTCTCAAAAGTGGGTCCGTCAAAGTGGCAAACTGGAGAGACCCAACACTCTCTCCTGTTGTCTTCTTGAAATCTTTCGTGACCGAAGCAGATTTTTTACGGCCCCTGCAATCTCCTTTCTCTTTGCCTTTGGCAAGGAGAGGCAATGTGACTGTAAGTCCCAGTCGATTCCCAACCACTGGAACTTTTGAGCTGGAGACAGCCGAGACTTTTTCAAGTTGATCTTGAACCCTAGGTACTCTAGGAATTGGATCACTTTTCTGGAGGCTTGCAAGCATTCTTCTTTGGATGCTGCCCACACCAGCCAGTCGTCCAGGTAGGCCATCACCTGAACCCCTTTTAGGCGTAGTTGTCGAACAACTGCATTTGCAAGCTTTGTGAATATTCTTGGGGCAATATTCAAACCGAAAGGCATGGCTCTGAAAACGAATTTTCTTTTTTGGAGTTTGAATCCCAGGTAGGGGGAAACTTGGCGGTTGATTGGCACATGCCAGTATGCGTCCATCATGTCTATGGAGACTGTGAATGCCCTTTTGGGCAGAAGGGTCCTTATGTGCTGAAGCGTCACCATTCTGAACTTGTAGTTCACAATGAACCTATTGAGGTTGAGTGGTGATATGTCCAGAATGACTCTGAGCTTTTCCGAATCCTTTTTCGGAACACAGAATAGCCTTCCTTGGAATTTGATGGACTTTGCTTTCTTTATTACCCTCTTGTTCAATAGTTCCTGAACGTATTCTTCCAGAACTGGGGTTGAAGGCTGGAAGAATTGAGGAAAGCTTGGTAAAGATGAGGTCCAACCCCATCCCAGTCCTATCTTGATCAGGCTGTGGGCCCAAGGATCGAAGGTCCACCGATCCTGAAAATGTAGCAGTCTCCCTCCTACCGGCAGCATCTCACTTTGAGTGCTGGGTGGAAGACTTTCCACTTTGGCCACGACCACCTTTGTTGCCTCTTCCTCTGAAGGGGCGTCTAGAGGAGCCTCGAAAGGATCCCCTAAACTTTGGCTTAGAAGAAGCCGACTGCCTTTCAAAAGCTGGGGTGAAAACTGGAGACTGAGTCGCCAGTGTTTGGGTCACCAGTTGAAAGGTGGTGGTAGGTTGTGCCACTGTCTGGGGCACCGTGGCCATGGGAAGCTGTTGCTGTCTTGGCTGAGAGGACATGCGAGGCCGCCTCGACTTGTTCTTCGGCTGGGGACCCCTGTCAGCGGAAGACTTTCTCTTGGAGGACAAGCCCCATTTAGAGAGGAGATCCCCATTCTCCGAAGCAGCCTTGTCGACGACCTCCTTCACCACATCACTAGGAAAGAGGTCTTTTCCCCAGATATTAGAAGCTATCAGCTTCCTCGCTTCATGTTTCACAGAGGCAGAAGCAAACACGAACTCCCGACAAGCCGTCCTGGCTCTGATAAAGTTGTATAGGTCTTTTGTAACCGTAGCCAAGTGCGCCTTGGCAAAGACCATATGCATATCTGGAGAATCCGGGATGCTAGCCATCGTTTCTAGCCCCGTTTGTAAAGACATGGACACTGCCAAGCGCTCCTTTGTTTCATGTTCTCTCTTCAAGAGAAACTCTGACAGCTTTGGGAGGTCCTCGTTGAACTGACGTCCAGCGATATCGGCCTCCAGCTTCCCGACTGAGAAGGTAACGTGAACGTCCTTCCAGTCCTTATCATCTGAAGGAAAAGTGAGGGAGAAAGGCTTGCTTTCTTCCAGTGTGGGGCAGGGCTTTCCTGCCCTCACAGCCTTCAGAGCTGCTTTAAACCCTTTATCCATAAAGGGAAAAGCACGTTGAGGGTCAGCAATAAACGATGGATGTTTCTTGCTTAATGCCGGCACCTTTGAGCAAGTGAATGCCCTCTCCTTTAGCTTTGTGGAAAACAAAGCCTGTGCTTTAGCGAGCTCAAGGACAATTACTTCCTTGGGCTCCATCTCTTCTTTGGATGCCGGTTCAGTTCTGAGCCGGACATAGCAATCCGGGTAGGATGCCCTGCTGGGCCAGAACTCTACCTCCTCCACTGGGATGGTACCCAGTTTCTCAGAAAGGAAAATCTTGAGTGCTGACATAGGCATGTGCTTCGCGTACCTCCACAGGTTAACATCGGAGAACACAGGGAGGTCCTTCACATTTAGTTTCTTCGGGGCTAAGCGCGAGGAAACCAAATGCTCGATCTCTGATCGGAAAGTAGTCTCTTTCTCTGACAACTTCTTCTGCAAGTCGTACACCATCGACATCAGAGATTGCAAGGTGGTCGTAAGCGCCTCCAGAAGAGGGGGTTGCGAAGAGGTTGATGGAGCAGGTTCCACCATAGCCGCTGAAGAAACCGATACCGCTTCAGCATTCTCAAACTCGTTAGAAGGAGGAACAACTGCCTCCTGTTCTAACTCTTCTACGAGGAGATTCTTCTCAGTCTCCTCGGAAATGACAGACATATTGTCGTCCAGGTGGACGCTCTCCAAAGCATCCGCCACTTCAGGGTCTCCAGGTTTCTGAACCGGGAGTTGCACCAAGGGGATCGCAGGTTTAGTCTGGGGAATGACGGCCTCGTCACGAGTTCCGGGGAAGAGACAGTCCCTCATCCTAGCATTAGGAAGATTATGGGCTCGAGGTATTCTTTTGAAAACCTCTAACCCATTTCCGCAGCGTAATCCTAGCTGCATCCCTAGACTCCGCAGACTTTTGATCATCAAAAGCCTCCTTAACCAACTTGTCACACACAGTATAAGCCTCTGGGTCCCAGTACTTGAGGGCCCCTTTGGTGACAGAACAGCGGGAGTAAGACCTACACACGCCATGTCCGTAGAAGTCCTTGCTGCGGACCCTACAAAAGTTGTTCCCGCACTCGGGATGCTCCTCCTGTAAAGAAAGAAAAGCAAATGAGTTTTCTGTGAAATTCCCAAATTTCAACATAATACATTTATTATATTTAGCTTGGATAGGGTAAGCTATAGTAGGAAAGACACCCACATGTGTTTCCCATCCAGCCATTTGCCATGACCCCTTCCTGTATTGAACCATGAAATTCACAAGGAATTAAATAACAGAGGGAATATCCAAGATATATAGTGTCTACTTGACACAACCTCTTATAATGTTCAAAACAGTGGATAATTTTAATGGATATAACCATTAAAATAAGAGAGAATCATCTCTCTATGTTGGTCTCACAAATGGCTACACAAGAACCACTTGTAAGTTGGAAAAAATTTATCATATTATTCTGGATACAGCAGGTGCCGGCGGCAGTATGCCGCCAACAGTGCCGGCCCTGCCGACATTGCCGGCCCTGCTGACACTGCCGGCCCTGCCGACGCTGCAGATCCCGCCGACGCTGCCGGCCTCGCCGACGCTGCCGGCCTCGCCGACACTGCCGGCCCCACCGACGTCGTCGGTATGAGGGTCAGTCATTAAATGCCGGCAGGCAGGCGTCTGCCGAGTCTGCCGGAAACTACCGTAAATAAAAATATAGTGTCGACCTGCCGACATTGTCGGCATGATAGGCTAGTCAGCATATGCCAGCAGGCCGGCATCTGCCGGGCCTGCTAGCCACAGCTGGCTACCCTATGGGTGGAAGGCATTGGCCAGTTGCCGACAAGCTACTCAGTTGCCGGCAGGCAGGCCTACCCACTCACCAACGGCATCGAACAACGATGTCCGAGGTAAGAGAAACAGCGAACTGTTAGGCTAGCCAACCCAAATAGTCGGCAGAATAACTGCCGACTACAGCCCATGATAGAAAGAAAGAGAGAAAGTTAAGGATAGAAGACGGCAAAGGATCAGCTATGACGTCTACATCCTGAAAGATTGTGCCAGTGGAAGAGGGAAATCAATTCGGGCTTCCACTCAACCATATCCCATCTTAAGGGATATGGAAGGCAGTCCAAGGGAGGACTCTAAGGAACACTCAAAGAAATGAGGTTATCTGTCAGTAACCTAACCAGGCACTGGCAGAAAAACTCAAGCCAGGTCTACAGACATCCAGAGGAGCCTATGTAGAACCACGGCCATAAGGGTGTTGGGTCATTCAACACGAAAGAGATAGCGGGGAAGGGGTGAATAGCCCATAAGTAAAGCAATACCCTAAGGCATTACTTAACCTAAAGGATTCTGTCCTCATATAAGCCTCAACTAGGGGAAGTCAATTCCCCAGGTTGGGTTAGGCAAGGAGAGAACG
This sequence comes from Palaemon carinicauda, assembly GCF_036898095.1. NCBI lineage: Eukaryota > Metazoa > Arthropoda > Malacostraca > Decapoda > Palaemonidae > Palaemon > Palaemon carinicauda. The sequence continues at coordinate 223,649,402 of NC_090725.1, read as the reverse complement.
TCCGAAAACGAACTCAAGAGAACAGAATCTCGTACCAGGAATCTAAACCGGGAAGAAACCTATCCTCCCGTTAAAAACCCCTGATACAGGACTGTCTGCTAGACCATAAAGAGGAAATTGTGCGACAATAGCCTCTACAAGATCTAGGGAGGCAAGCCTCCTGAACAGCAACTAGCCCTACTGGAATACCGACAAGCAACTCAGTTGCGGGTATAAATCCAGGTAGCTAGATGCCAACACAGACTTACTCTGATGTCCCGTCCCCAACTCCAAACTCAATGCTGACAAGCTACTCAGTTGCCAGCTCAGAGAAAAGGAGAGGGAAATGAAATGCCCCAGAAAATTTACCCAACCACAGGTTACAGTAAATTAACAGAGGATAGCCTAGGCTAATCAGAGGGAAAGGAAATTACTCTTATAACTCATAGAGATAGTATTGACTTAAAGGGGCAATGATAACTATCTTACCCCTAAAGACAATACAAGAGTAATGGGGACATATAAAGTATACTAAAGCACTAAAGCTATTAAGCTAGAGAGCTTAGAGAAAATAGTAATATCTTAATTGTATAAAATATTGCCTGAGCTTCAATACAACTTTACCAGGAAGGTTATATCATGCATGAGGTGTGAAAGTGCCTAGGCTAGAAGCCTAGCACTCGTGAGGTTCGAAATTATCGCCAAATTCACGACAACAATGACATAATATAAAAATCCATAGCTAAAATACTAAATAGCTAAAGTTATTAAAGCAAGGATGCCGGGAATATCGTTCTTGCTACCTAAATGAACAAAAGAACGATCGCGTCATGACGCCATCCGGCCGGCAGAAGCTCTTGTTACGTTAATTACGATATCAATTGAAAAGCAAAACTTGCAAGAGCTTACATTTACACAATTCAAAGATATTACTTAACTTTCCAGAAGCTGATGAAGCTGGGGAATCCATAATTCAAGCAGAAAAGCTTCGAAAATAGCGAGATAACATAGGGAAAAAACTGGTCAGCAAAGCTACGAATGAAAGAATGGTTTGGTGGCGCTGTGATGCGGCGGATGGCCGAACTATTGACAGTACTTTAGGAGAGTCGAACAGTTTTACCTCTTGAACGACTCTCTTATTTTCTTGCCACTTTTTTCTTTCGAAGTGAAAGGCTATTTGGGGTGTAAATAGCTATGAGATGTGTCAAGTTACGTCCTTACGCGATATCCCTTGAAAAAATTTAAGGGATACTCGCTCCAGGAGTTAGAATTCTGGATACCTTCGGTAAATTCTCTGGGATATATCACTGTAGTCACATATACTTAGGAAGCTACTAATGAAGGAACTTCCATCAGCACGACATGGCTTAAGCCCAAAAATATACATATAAATATATATATATATATATATATATATATATATATATATATATATATATATATATAAATATATATATATATATATATATATATATATATATATATATATATATATATATATATATATATATATATATATATATATATATATATATATACTTATATATATATATATATATATATATATATATATATATATATATATATATATATATATATATATATATATATACATATATATATTTATATATGTGTGCATATATATATATATATATATATATATATATATATATATATATATATATATATGTATATATATATATATATATATATATATATATATATATATATATATATATATATATATATATATATATACCGTGTATATATATACATATATATATATATATATATATATATATATATATATATATATATATGTATATATATAAATATACTTATATATATATATATATATATATATATATATATATATATATATATATATATATATATATATATATATATATATATATACTGTATATATACCGTATATATATAGATTCAGTGAAAAAGTCAATTTAGTTAAAGAGGTCAAAGGTGTTAATCCAGTTAAAGTCAAGCGTTCATAGAATGGTAAAAGGCCAAATTTATTCAGATCCAAACCTTATACTCCCCAGACACTCCATCTTGAGCACATTCAATTTCTGTCTTTTCGTCATTTTCATTGCCCATAATTCCGATCCGTACACCATAGTTAGTACATTCACTTTCTTTTACAGAACTTGCTTCACATTCATTTCTCACCCCATATTCTTTACTACTCCCTTCATTGCACACAACACTATACATCCTTCATTCATTTCTTGATGTTCATCTACTTCCTCCTTACCATTTGCTGTAGCAACAGACACCAAGTGCATAAACTGATCTACTTCCTCAAGTAATTTTTTATTCAACTTGATATTCAACTTAGCACCAACCTCCCATCTCGTGCATCTCATAACTTTACTCTTACCCACGTTAACTCTCAACTTCCTTCTCTCACACACGCTTCCAAAGTCTGTCACTACTCGACCCAGCTTCTCCAAGTCTACAAAAAATACAGTATCATCTGCAAACAATAACTGATTCACGTCCCACTCATGATCACTCTCATCTATCAGCTTCAATCCTCAACAAATCACTCAAAATTTCACCTCACTCACAACTCTCTCAACAAATAAATTGAACAAACATGTGACATCACATATCCCTGTCTCAATACCACTCTAACTGAAAACCTCTCACTCACTTAATTTCCTATCCTAACATGCTTTATTGCCTATATATACATTTTTCACTACTTGCGACAACCTTCCTCCAATTCGATATAACCTCATCATATTCCACATCGCATCTATATCAACTCTTTCATAAGCTTTCTCCAGATCCATAAATGTAACATACACCTCCTTACCTTTTGCTAAATATTTCTTGTATTTTTGCCGAACTGGAAAAATCTGATCCATAAATCCCTTCCTTCTAAAACCCCCTGTATGTTTAAGATTGCGTCGTCTGTTTTATCGTTAATCCTATTAATTTGCACTCTAAGATACACCTCACCAACTACACTCAACAAACTAGTACTCATTGAATTACAATACTCATGTACATCTCCCTTACCCTTGTATAGCGGAAAAATACACGTACACACCCACTCCACTGGTACCCATAACAACATAAAACATGTATTAAACAATCTCACCAACCATTCAAGTACAGCTACACCACCTTCCTTCAACATTTTTGCCCTCACACCATCCATACCAGGTGGTTTTCTTGCTTTCGTTTCTTTTAGTGCTGTCTTCCCTTCCTCTCTTATAATCTCTCTCTCTCTCTCTCTCTCTCTCTCTCTCTCTCTCTCTCTCATACCCATCTCCCATTACTGGCCCCTCAACACCAGCAACAGCGATTATATCTGCCTGCTTTCTATCTGCAACATTCAGCAACCTTTCAAAATATTCAGCCAAACTTTGCCTTGCCTCCTCTCCTTTCAACAACCTTCCATTTTTATCTTTCACTGTCTCTTCATCTCTCGACCCACCCCTCTTTACTATCTTTACTTCTCTTTAAGCCTTCATCTTATTCTATTCACACAAATGACCCAATCCCTGATCATACCTCTATTAAGCAATCCTCTTTGCCTCAGCTACCTTACGTTTTACTTCCATATTTTTTTCTCTATATTTATCATATTTCTCTACAATATTACTCTGCAACCATACTTCAAATGCCATCTTTTTTTTTCTTCCACTTTCATCTTCACTCCTTCATTCCACCATTCCCTACCCGTCCACATGCTGGCTACAACAATCCTATTGCCACACACATCACTTAAAACAGCAAAATTTACTTTAAAATAACTTCGATTCCTCTTCTAGATCACCAGTTTCTCTCACATCCACCCCTATCGTATGTCAATTACAACCTTTCTTGATATTCACTTTTCAGCTCTTTTTTTTTTTAGCTCTTCAACTTTCATTACTTGCCTTTTACATCCCTTCACCCTTTCTCTACTCTTTTACTACAACTAATTTTCCTTCACCCCCCCCAAAAAAAAAGAAAAGATTAGACATTCCATTAGCCAAATCATGTGCACATCTTTCAATCTTCCCAACATCCTGCTTGTTATCAAAACTTAATCCATTATTGCTCTTTCTACAACCTTTTCCATTTGCCACTTTTACCATTGTATACTTGTTACTAACTTTCATTTTAAAGAACTAAAACTTATCACCAGCTCTTGTTCAACAGCCATATCTACCAGTCTCTCACCACTCCCCATTTTCACTTGGTATGTTTTACTTCCCAATAACACCTTCTAACTCTCTAGCACCTCCAGCCATCACAACTACATAATTCCTTCAACTCAGTCCTTTTAAACATCTATTTAATTCATTCCTGAATTTATTTCGCTTTTCACTATTCTCACAACCTGGCTTATATGCACTAACAAAAGCCCAGCATTCCCTACCCAACCTAACCCTTTTCCACCTTAACCATTCCACTACTTTACCGGTCATTCATTCACTCAGCAATAGAGCTACAACCTTTCTTGCTCTTCCCCTTTCAATTCCAGATACTCCAGATACTCTACTCATCCTTCCTTTTTATCTCTGTCTCACACAGTGCAATACATCGATCCTGTTCCAAATCATACTTACAATCTCACATCTTTTACTCTCTATCATACTACATCCATGCACAGCCAAACACCCCACACCTAGAGTGCGGGAGCAGTTACTCTCCCCCAACTCCTTTTCTTTGATATCTCACAGGAAGTAACTATATAGGAGAGGTGATTCCCAGCCCGCTTGTCGCGTTCATCTTAGTCGTCTTTTACGACACACCGGGATAAGTTGGCGCTATTCTAATAGTTGTTATGCCCCTGTGGTATATATGACACACTCCCAATTCATACAATATTTTCGCCAACCTATACTATTTAATTTTCTTCACAGAGCCAGACTGTCTCAAAGCACACTGGTTCACATTTCTATGTCTGATATGACTTCATTACATCTATATTTATTTTTTAATTTTATATCAACCTTACTACTGTATATACCCATGCGAATAATAATACTCTGATAAACCCTTATCCCCCATTCATACCATCACTCCTGATATTGACCTATAGATATCTTCCAAATTGATATGCACTGACCTCCATTTACATCCTTATGTCTTAGAGTGCATATTATTTTTTTACACTTATAATTTAATGCAAACTATTTTATCATTCTCTAAAATTCTTATTACTACCATCATTTGACAAAATAGAAACACAAATCTCAGTTAACACATTCTATTTATAGCTCTTCCCTTGCCACATGCTAGCCCATGATTTTATTTCAGGAGTCTTTATATAAGTAGACCAGGAGACATAATAGTGTCTGATAATCATATCAGACCTATCTCTCTTCCATCTAAATATTGTAATATATGCTCTAGTTTTCCTAAAACTTCCAAAACCTCTAAATGAATTGGCATTCATAGCATATAGCTCTTTAATTACTATTTTATCACTTCTTAATTCTACATAATTATATACCTCTATATGTTTAAGCAATTTCCGAAAATATGTCCTTCCATTCCTAGACTTATCCAAAAACTTAATTTCTTTCTATTCTTGTGTAGACTAGCGTATATTGGGAACAGGTTATTGGAGAGAGAGAGAGAGAGAGAGAGAGAGAGAGAGAGAGAGAGAGAGAGAGAGAGAGAGAGAGAGAGAGAGAGAGAGAGAGATAAGCCCCTCCAAAACATGGAAGGAATTCAGCATGAAGAATTGCTAGGTCAATCAATGGTGAAAGTGGAAACGGTAAGGAAAAACAGAATATACACTAAGATAACCATGTGGTTGATAGGTTGGTTATTATAAAAAAATATACAACCATATATTAATGGAGCTTATTGTTACCGATACTATTAGCAGAATATCCTCCTGGGAACATATAACTCACTTATATACCAGTAGGTTAAATAATGTCGATTTCTAAAATTTCATCAGCCTTCTACAATGAATTGGGAAAATAACTTAATAATTTACTGAGTTTGCGCAGTAAATATTTATGAATGAAGTCAATTTCTCTCTGCATCTTTCCAGTGTCGTTTATGGTCAAAAGAATTGAATATCAAAAAGGTATTTTGAAAAATTTGTAATTAGCATTAGCAGCACAAAATATGAGTAAGGTATAGACTTTTGGAAAAAATCTCTGGATAAACTTGAGATGACCCATACCGAGAAGAATCCTCATGAAAGATAACAATAATAAAAGAACATCATACCTGAGTGATAAGTAACACAAGCAAAAATCAAATACGTCATTAAGATAGGGTTACGTGGTATGGGAGCACAACTAAAACGCCAATATCCAAGGACAAGCCATAAAGGGAAAGATTGAGATTCAGAGAGCATTTCAAAATGAATATTAAAAATACCAGGGAACTAATTTCCCAGACCTTTATATCCGAGACTAATGATGTTCAGGAACCTTCAGAAAATAGTGAACAATATTATGTCAAATTATATGTACATCGCAATAATTCATTATACTTACTTGTATCACCCAAGATTATTCGTATATAGAACCGTTTATGTTTCCCTTATCACTCTGAGCAATATATCTCTTAGTATCCATGCTATCTTACCATTATTTCACTCCAGAGCTTTCCACGCTGTACAAATCACGCCATATCTTATCAACAAAGTGCCAAAATTGGATTTAATCAAATTTGCAAGCATTAAGTTTACACTTTGACAGCACTTAATTTATATTCTTCTCTGCTTCTCTTGAGGAGTAGACATGCCGCAGCTACAATTCTATATACCATTCATACAAGACTATTTCCCAGTGCTGTAGTGCACT
>NC_090725.1:223637632-223640132 GCF_036898095.1 Palaemon carinicauda | reverse complement strand
TCAAGCGATTAAGAATGATAAGATAATAGAATCATTCAATGTAATTGAATAGATGTTAAGTACGATTTTTTTTTTAAAGTTAGCGTAGCGGTAGAAAGACCAATATAGGAAGACAATACAAGGAAAAGGCTACGATGATTAGGTGCTGGTTATAAACCAAACCATTATGTACTACATTCGAACGAAAAGCAAGAACGTTGTATGTGACTTAAAAAACCTAGTAAAATTTTACAGAGGTGTTAATTATGAATATATATGAAGTTTATGAAGGAAGTTGAGTATCAACGTGACAATTAACCGGCTTTTGTGATATATAAAAAAAATCTTACAATGAAAGTTAAATGTTTGTCGAGAGTTGGCTAGCAGAGGGTTGACTGGGTTAGAGGGAAACATATCAGAGACTGTTCAACATTCTATGGATGGCGTAATGAAATGTCAGAGGAAGAACCTTAGATTCAAGCTTGGGGAATAAGAAACACGGTTGTAAATACATTGTGGTGTTGATGTTTGCAAATCACTGTTAGGATTAGGAACAGTGAAGAAAAATTGCAGAAATGTAACCATGAGTAAAAATGATGAGTGAATGGAAACAAAGAAAATGGAGGAACATTTCATGTGGATATAGAGATGTGTAAGTGAATGAGTCATATAAATACATGGGCACATACATAATACATAATGGCAAGATTACACAAGCCGTGAGTCAAAATAGACTAACTAAATGAAGGAAGTGTGATGTTTGCAGAAGATTAGATATTTAAATTATGTATGTTAAGTCTGTATGTTGATTGCCAATAGAAAACCACAAGGTTGAAGCAGTTAAGATGAACGAGTGGCATAGAGCAAGAGTTACAATACCAATTGATAAAGTGAGTACCATGGGGATATGTAGAAGTGGTAGAAAGTCTAGAAAAAGAGATGGGATACAAAAAAATATATAAGCAATTGACCAACTGATACCTCTATACAAAAGTATACTCATTCAGCAAAAGCATTGACAGATTTAACCCTTAGCAGACTATTAGCCCATAAACGATACATTTTTCTCCCTATTTACAAGTCTAATTAATGCATCATATGGGATACAAGACTTTATAAGGTTTCCACCAATATGAACACACTTGAAGTAAACACTAGGGGATTTAGAGTGTGCCAGTATTTGAACATGCTTGAGAAACAAAGGCGAAGTAAGTCATTGTCTGATCAACCCTTTCAGCACCAAAATCAGCCCCAAAAATACTGCTACTCTCTACCCTCCTTTGCCACATTAGATATGGTAAGTCTCTAAAATCTTAACATACTAAAGCTAAATGATTATGTTCCATAGAAATATATTTGATATAAGTATGTTGTTAGAAAAAAAAAAATGGCGAAACTCATCTGTACATGATATCCACATCCCGCACAGGATTTATGCCCGAACTATGAGAAAGCCTACTATTCCTGACGGGCTGAGCCACCCGTACTACGAGAAACCATGCTCGTTCCACACGGCCTGAGCTACCCGGACTACTAAGCAAGTTCCTTCATTGTGGCTCACATAGTACACATTTACATTTACATTGACATATTGATATTGAGAGTGGAAATATTTTGAGGTTGCTGTTACGTGAGTTTGGCCTAGTGGTATATGGTGCCTCCTTATTACGAAAGTATGCTTTGATGTTAATTAAAAAATTATGTATTTAGTATATTAGGCTTTTTCAGTCCAGTCAACCTTTTGAATAACTGAAAATGGAAAGGAGAGATTTAGTGCTAGCAAAAATGTTCAGACAAGGATTCGTACTCAGGCTTTTTGACAAGTATATTTTAGTTTAATTTAAGGTATGCTTTGAAAATCTTGATACTGAGCACAAAAATCGCTGGTATGCATTTACTCTTTGTAATTCAAGTCATTGCATAAAAATAAGTGGCGAGCGCTTTTAACTCTTTAACAGGCGCATATGAATATAAGGGTAATACGAAATCTCTTCTAGTATGTTATTTTCTAAGTTTTTCTGCGACATATTATCTCCTGTCTACTTCAAAAAAAAAAAAAAAAAAAAAAAAAAAAAAAAAAAAAAAAATAGACTCAGAAAACGGAAAACTGAACATAAATAAAGCCTGCACCAGTTACTCTGCTGGATTACGCAGAAACATGTTAATCCATTGAGGGATGAAGTGCCTGTTACCAGTAAAGAAATGTGCATTTACTTTTACTTCAAAACGCAGTATCAAACCAACTGCTGAGTTTCACTTACTACTTATTTTGTCTAAACTTGGTCTAAAACCTTTTTTCATACAAATTTTTAATCATTATAGGAAGCTTTTACATAAACAAAATTAAATTTTAGTGAAAAAGTGTATCCAAAACATGTAAAGCAATATACATTTACATTCCAGGTACAACTTGCATATGCTAGGTAACACTTAGAAAACATAAATAAGACTGAATGGTTTATACATTTTTACATTCTCCACACCCTTCTAATTTCTTCTTCTTACTGTACAACTTTTATTT
>NC_090725.1:223625132-223632632 GCF_036898095.1 Palaemon carinicauda | reverse complement strand
TACCTAAAGTGATAAATATATCTTCCAAGATATGAGTAATCATGAGACATTTAGTCCACTCGGCTGTAAAGAGAGATAAGACTGGAATCCGACTCTGCTGTATTTGATAGTGTAGAATTTTGGATTTGTACCTTGTGTGACGGGCCAAGAGTAGGCTGTGAGTCAAAGGTGAGATGAATGCAAATGAGTAACTTTATTACAGACATATTGAGTATATATACACACTAGGTCCTGGCAACCGGTTCTGTTAACAGTTAACAATGAAGCAGGCAGACAGGTTAATACAGGTTGCTGTCAGTGTGAGGGGAGAGAGAAGATAGAAAGGATATATACAAAAAAGAGAAATGCCGTTACTATATACGATCATATGACACACGGGTGGTACATGGCTCCCTACCTAAAAATGACATACTATACATGTTAATGAGGGCGCCTTGATCTAGAGAGGCAAACTGTAAGCGGGTCATCTGGTAGAAGATAATCAGATTTTAGACGATCAATGGAGACCCAGTCTTCTTTGCCATGAATGTTTAGTAGGAATGCTTTCGGATTGCGTCAGGTCACAAGGAAAGGGCATGTGTAAGTGGGCGTTAGCGTTGGCTTGCTAGTGTCGTTGCGTAGGAAGACGTGCATTGCAGAGTGCAAGTCTGTTGGTATGTGATGCTTCGCTGGGGGCTTGTAAGTTTAGCGGCATGGAGTAAATTTTCCCACGACGTGACGTATGCTCTGGAGATTGTTGGAGGAGGTTGCAGAAGGAAAAAATTCAGCAGAGACGACCAACGGGTCGCCATATACCCTTTCAGCTGCCGAGACGTCAAGGGCATCTTTAGGAGTGGTCCTTAGTCCCAGGAGGACCCAGCAAAGCTGAGTAAACCAGTTGGAGTCCTTGTAACAGGACATCAAAGCTGCTTTGAGAGTGTGATGAAAACGTTCAATCATTCCATTGGCAGCGGTGTTGTAGGCAGTTCTCTGATGTAGGGTGATGCCCAGGAGATTTGCTAATGATGTCTACAATTGAGAGGTGAAAGTGGTACCCCTGTCAGAAGTAATATGCTCAGGGATACCAAATCTTGCTATCCATCTTGAGAGTAAGGCAGATGTACATGAGGCGAACGTTGCAATTTCCATGAAATGGCTTCAGGCTAACAAGTGCAGCGGTCGATAATGGTAAACAGGTAACGATGTCCTTTTGATGTGCGTAGGGGGCCTACAACGTCGACGTGAATGTGGGCGAAATGACGCTGAGGTTGAGGAAAGGTGCCCACTCCTGAATCTGTGTGTTGATGTGCTTTGGAAGTTTAGCCAGAAGTACAGGCACGGACCCAATCCTTAGCATCCTTAGTAATACCGTGCCAAATGAACTTCGTCTTCGGGCAGCTGTGCAGTAGAACGGCGCAAGGGATGGGAGAGGCCGTGAATGAAATCAAACCCCTATCGGCGCATGGAAGCAGGAATCCACGGTCATGGTCTACCAGTATTGACGTCACAGAGGAGGGGAGGTGTTGGACTCGTCGAGAGGGACGTCTCCCCAATGGAGGGATGTGCAGGATTCCCTACCTGCCTTATACTCTGGATCGTGTTGTTAGGCTTCAGCCAAGGCATTGTAATCTAATCCCAGTTGAATGGCGGCCAACATGTTTCTAGACAGGGCATCAGCAATGGGATTTATTTTTCTAGGGACGTGTTGAAGGGTGCAATTGTATTCAGCCACGGCGGAGAGATGTTGGCATTGACGGGCGGACCAGGTGTCAGACTGTCGAGTGAAGGTGTGCACCAGAAGCACATGGTCTGTGCGAATGACAAAGGGCGTTTCTCCTAAGAAATGGCGAAAGTGACGGACAGCCAAGTGTACCCCCAGCAATTTGGGATCGAAGGTAAAATAACCTGATACTGCTTTGGATAGTTTTCTGCTGAAGAAGGCCAATGGGCGGGGCGAGGCATTGACCACCTGTTTGAGTACTGCACCAATAGCGATGTCACTGGCATCGGTGGAGAGAAGGAGAGGGGCATGTGGGTCGGGAGAAGAGAGAGCAACAGCAGTTGATAGGGCATTCTTTGCATTGCAGAAGGCCGCTTCTTGAAGGGGACCCCACTTCAGGTCTTTTGGCTTGCCCTTGAGGGAGGCGTAGAGGGGAGCAAGAATGGCTGCAATGGCTAGCAGAAAACAGTAATAATAGTTGATCATGCCCAAGAATTCCTGTAGTGCTATGAAGGTCGAGGGCGTGGGGAAGTTCTGAACGGCTGCTACCTTCTCAGGGAGGGGATAGACTCCTTCAGGAGTTATGCGGTGCCCTAAGAACAACACTTCGCTGGCGTCAAAGGTACACTTGTCGTACGGGACTACAAGCCGTTTTGTTGTAGGCGGTCGAGCACGATGCGCAGGTGACAGAGGTGTTCCTCTTTTGAGGAAGAGAACACAAGTATGTCGTCCATGTAACATACAAAGAAGGGGAGGTCCTCTAAGATGCCATCCATGAGACGTTAAAAAGTGGCCCCAGCATTACGAAGGCCAAAACAGGAGTAATTGAAGGTGTATGTACCGACGGGAGTGGTGATGGCGGTCTTGGGGATATCTTTTGTGTTCATAGGCACCTGATAATACCCCTTCAGAAGGTCAAGCGTGGAGAAAACCTTCGCTTTGTGCAGGTAGGAGGTCACGTCGGCGATGTTTGGGAGGGGGTAGTGATCCAGTTCTGTTTGCATGTTCAGGCGCCTATAATCCCAACACAGACGGAGGGAGCCGTTTTTCTTCAGGACAATGTGTGCGAGTGACGACTATGGGCTGGAGGCCTTTTGGAAAAGGCCCATTTTTTCCATTTGTACGAACGTCTGTTTGGCGGGTGCCAAACGATCCAGTGCCAGACATCAGAATTTGGTGAAGACTGGAGGGCCCTTAGTCTTGATATGGTGATAAATACCGTGCTTGGCAGGAGCCGTGAGCGTTTGGCGAAGTTCTGTACGGAAAACATCTGAGTACGACATGAGGAGGTGGGCGTAGGCACCCGTGGGTACGCTGAAGAGGAGAGCGAGGTTGGAGGTGGCGGGTTGAAGAGGTTTCGACAAGTACGAGTCTACGTTGACCAATCGTCGGTGGGTGACATCGACCAGAAGGTGGAAATGAGATAGGAAATCTACACTGAGGATTGGCAATGTGACGTCAGCAACGAGAAACTTCTAACTATATTTGACGTTTCCAAACGATAATGTGAGGTTCTTGGAACCGTATGAGGGTATTGCAGACCCATTGGCAGGTACCAGGTGGACGTCGGCAGACTTAGACAGACTATGTCGTGTCCTGAAGAGTTCCCTTTGCAAAAGAGTACGACAAGCACCCGTGTCTACCAAAAATCGCACGCCCATCCCTATATCATATAAAAAGAAAAGATTAGAAACATGGGAGGCCACTTCCACGAGCGATGGTCTACTTACACGTTTTTTTGGCCACTGACAATCCTTGGCACATTTCTTCGCTGTAGCCCCAAATCTGGAGTGGTAGTAGCAAAACTGTGGCCGATGGGCGGCAGTAAGTGGCTGTAGAAGTCGGTTTGGGCGTGAGGGAGTGGTAGGTGATGGGTGACTTTGTTGCTACTCCGGCACGTCATGGGTTAGGAGTGTTTGTCCAACGGCATTCACGTCAGCTTTGGTTGATGTAGAATAGGTGTCTTCTTCGTCAGGAGTGAAGACGTTGATGGAGGTTTTGAAGGTCGTGAAGTGGCTCTCCATAAGAGCGTCGGCTTTGGTCATGAAGTCCTTTATGGGTAAACTATCGTCATCGGGTATGGCAGCGCGTACAGGTTCGGGTAAACGGCGTATCGAAAGGGCACGAAGTAGGTTCCCCTCCCAAGGAGAGCCGTCTGTGTCAGGTTGCATTCGAGCGATACTGGTCATTTCCCTGAGGGCGAGCGAAGCCCTTTGTTCCCCCAACAGTTATTGAGAGAGCTGAAAAAGCTTTGCGATATGAGCGGCTGGCGATGGCGAGTCGGAGATTTCCAGGAAGGCGTCCTCTGCTTTGGTGGTTTAGCGATTCATGCCCTTGATGCGGAACTGGACTTCTGCATGCTGAAACCAAGCAAACGCGTCTCCGCTGGCGAGCGACGAAAGTTTGAATGGGGCGGCGCCAACTTCCGTGGAGTCCGCCATAGTAATAGTGAAGGGGGAAAGTCGGGAGGAGCGAGTCGACCTCCTGGGTCACCAATGTGACAGGCCAAGAGTAGGTTGTGAGTCAAAGGTGAGATGAATGCAACTGAGTAACTTTATTACAGACACATCGAGGATATATACACACTAGGTCCCGGTAAGAAGGTCACAAAATACAAACATGCTATTTCTTGTCAAACTGGCAACCGGTTCTGTTAACAGTTAACAATGAAGTAGGCAGACAGGTTAATACAAGTTGCTGTCAGTGTGAGGGGAGAGTGAAGATACAAAGGATAATATATACAAAAAGGAGAAATGTCGTTACCATGTACGATCGTGTGACACACAGGTGGTACACTAGAAATGTTTAGTCTTATTTCCTAGGTTTAAATCCTTTGCTCAGCAGAAATATTTGTTGCTAAAGGAATTCCATTATGAGTCATAGATACCATGGCAAAATGAATTCCATATTGAAGAGTAATTATAGCTCATTTGATAAAATGAAAATCCGACTGTTAGTGACAAAATTATCATAAAACCGGCCAAGTTTTGTTCTCATAGGTATGACTTTCAATGTATGGTTGACATAAAATAAATCAAATTTTGAGCAAAGGACATAGTATGATAAATTACCATCATATCCAGGACTATTTTTAATCAACATGTTTGTGAAATAATCATATCATCATCATGTCCTCCTAAGCCTATTAGCGCAAAGGGCCTCGATTAGATTTCACCAGTCGTTTCTATCTTGAACTTTTAATTCAATACTTCCCCATTCATTATCTCCTACTTCACGATTCATAGTCCTCAGCCATGTAGGCATAAGTTTCCTAACTCTTTTAGTGCCTTGTGGAGCTAGTTAAACATTTGATGAACTAATCTCTCTTGGGGAGTGCAAAGAGCATGACCCAAACCATCTACCCGTTATCATGATCTCATCCACATATGTCACTCGAGTAATCTTTCTTATAGTTTAATTTCTAATCTTGTTCTGCTATTTAACCCGCAATATTCTTCTTAGGGCTTTGTTCTCAAATCTACTAAATCTTTTGGAGATTATCTCATTGTCATAACATGACTCAGGTCCATACAGTAACACAGATTTTTATAAGCAATTTCAGGCGATTTGATTTCGAAATTCTATTTTACCTAGCCACTGTCTCATTTGCTTTTGCTAAGTTAGCCCTTTTACCCCCAAGGTAAGGTTAAATTTGGAGCACATTTTGCTATATATATATTTTTTAAATTGCTGTAACAGCCTTAATTTTTGTCATAGAGAGGTCATGTTGGTCTCATTCTTTTGGAAATTGCCTGAAGTTTCTCATAAAGTTTTCCAAAACGTGCAAAAACATTTAAATAGCAGTGTTTTGCAAGAACGTACCGGTACGTCCTTTGGGGGTGAAAGGGTACTCTAATTCTGTTTCCTAAATGCTTAAATAATTCTACCTCATTAATCCTTTCTTCTTCAATGATATTCTATCTCCCATTGCATATTTCATTCTCATCATCTCTGTCTTTCTTCTTTTTTATCTTGAGCCCAACCTCCTGTGATATTTTAAGCATTATGTTAAGCAAGCATTGTAAATCCTATGGTGTTCTGCTAATAAGAACAGCATCATCAGCACACTCTAGCTCTGCTAATTTCCTATTACCAATTCAGTCCACTCCTTAACCATCTTCATCAGGTTTATGTATTAATAAAGCCATGAGGAGCATAAACAACCTAGGTGACAACATATTCCCTTTGAGAACTCTGCTGTTCACTGGAAATTCATTTGATCGGACTCCCCTAACATTAACTTTGTACTTGCTATGTTCATGAACAGACTTAATCAAATGTGAATATTTAAGAGGAACTCCATAACAACACAGGACTCTCCACAAAATTGGCCGGTATACACTACCAAACCTTTTTTTTTCTTTCTTTTTTTTCTATTTTTTATAATCAACAAATGCCATCAAAGGTGGATTTCTATATTCTACGCATCTTTATACAACATGTCTCAAAATGGAAATTTAGCCAGTACAGCTTCTACATTTTCTGGATCTTACTTGTTCATCTCTCATTTTTTCATCAATCTTTCTCTAGTCTCTTTAGAATAAGAATACTATATATTTTCATGATAACTGACGTAAGTGTGATGCCTCTGTAATTAATGAAATCAGTCAGGTTTTTTTTTTATTTTATTTATTTATTTTTTTTTTTTGGCAAACACTCCTAACTCCCATTCATCAGGTTTTGCCTCTTTATGACATATTCTACAGAATACTCGTATAAGTATTCTGGTTTTCACTTATTTTTCAGCAAGTATCATCTAAGGAGTTATTCCAATAGTAACCAAGGGCTTTCCGTCCCCTGATATTTTAATGATAGATTGGACTTCAAACAGAGTGAATTAATTCATGGCCACATCAAGATCTTCATCAGCATCAGGTATATAAATCGAATTATTCCCCTCATATCTCCAATTTATAACCTCACGAAAGTGTTCTATCCTATATTGCCTTTCTTCATTTTCTGTTGTTATAACAGACCCATCTCTCCTTTTGATGGATATATGCTTCTTCTTTGCCCCCGTAGAGATTTTGTTAATAATTCTATGAGCAATTCTTAGACCAGAGCCACTTCTTGAAATCATAGCTTTGCCAGCCTCGTCTGCTTTCCTGTGTAAATATTCTCTCAAGTCATTGCTAGCTTTTCTTTTGACCTCACTCTCAATGCTGGAATACTTAGCATGCTCTATCTTGTAATTTTCATTACTTCTTCGAACACTTTCAACAATCAGTTTCTGTCTTTGCCTCCTTTTTATAATATCCCACGTATCCCATTTGTTAAACATTGCTTTGTTCTTGTAACTGCATGCCCCAAAACTTCTCTACCAACTGACTGACATATGTTATTATCACAACATTCTTTATAAATTGTCTCCTCTTCGTCTCTTGAGGTCTGCAAGACTGCAAATCGATCCCTACATTTAATTGTAGATATTTCTCTGCGCCCATCTTCTAGAAGCTTAGTTGTACCAAACGTAGGTTTTCTATCTACATTTTTGTTGGTTGGTTACAGTTTTAATTTCAGTGTAGCAATGAGGATCTTGTGATTACTGCCAATATCCGCATCTGTGCAGCTTCTTACATTTCTCAGAGTCCTTCTTTCTTTATTAATGGCTATGTGATCTATTTGATTTTGTAATTTTCACATGGTGAAGTCCATGCATATTTATGGTTGTCTTTGGGGTGGAGAAGTGTACTTATAATGACAAGATTGTTTGTAGAACAGAAACCTATAAAATGTCCTCTACTTTCATTGGCAAATTCACCATGGCTCTTGACACTCAAAAAATCCTCTAAACCTTGATT
>NC_090725.1:223602632-223615132 GCF_036898095.1 Palaemon carinicauda | reverse complement strand
ACTTCAAGACCTCTATCAACGCCTCCACCCCTGACGACGAGGATGCCTATTCAACGTCAACCGAAGCTGACATGAATGCCGTAGGACATACACGCCTACCCCGTGACGTGCCGAAGCGGCGACAAAGCCGCCCACCACCCACCAATCGCTCGCGCCCCAACGAACGACTTCTACAGCCACTTACTACCTCCCATCCGCCGCAGTTTTGCTACTACCACTTCAGATTCGAGGCAACCGCGAAGAAATGTGCCAAAGATTGTCAGTGGCCAAAAAACGTGTAAGTAGGCCATCGCTTTTGGCGGTGGCCTCCCATGTTTCTAATCTTTTCTTTTTGCAGGATGCAGGAACGGGCGTGCGATTTTTGGTGGACACGGGTGCTTGTCGTTCTCTTTTGCCAAGGAAACTCTTCAAGGCACAACGTAGTCTGTCTACATCTGCCGACGTCCGCTTGGTAGCTGCCAACGGATCTGCGATACCCACCTACGGTTACGAGAACCTCACACTATCGTTCGGAAACGGTAAATTCAATTGGAAGTTTCTCGTTGCTGACGTCACCATGCCAATCCTCGGTGCGGATTTCCTCTCTCATTTCCACCTTCTGGTCGATGTCGCCCACCGACGATTGGTCAACGCAGACTCGTACTTGTCGACACCTCTTCAACCCGACCCCTCTAACCTCGCTCTCCACATCAGCGCACCCGCGGATGCCTACGCCCACCTCCTCACGTCGTACCCGGAAGTTTTCCGTCCAGAACTTCGCCAAACGCCCACGGTTCCTGCCAAGCACGGTATTTATCACCATATCAAGACGACGGGACCCCCAGTCTTCGCAAAATTCAGACGTTTAGCACCGGAACGATTGGCAGCCGCCAAACAGACGTTCGCCGAAATGGAGAAAATGGGCCTTTGCCAAAAGGCCTCCAGCCCATGGTCGTCACCCTTACACATCGTTCTGAAGAAAGACGGCTCCCTCCGTCCGTGCGGGGATTACAGGTGCCTGAACATGCAAACAGAACCGGATCACTACCCCCACCCAAACATTGCCGATGTAACCTCCTACCTGCACAAAGCGAAGGTTTTCTCTACGCTCGACCTCCTGAAGGGGTATTATCAGGTGCCTATGAACCCAGAAGACATCCCCAAGACCGCCATCACCACTCCGTTTGGCACATACACCTTCAATTACTCCTGTTTTGGCCTTCGCAATGCTGGGGCAACGTTTCAACGTCTCATGGATGGCATCTTAGGGGACCTCCCTTTCTGTGTATATTATGTGGACGACATACTTGTGTTCTGCTCCTCAAAAGAGGAACACCTCCGTCACCTGCGCATCGTGCTCGACCGCCTGCAACAAAACGGCCTTGTAGTCCGGTACGACAAGTGTACCTTTGGCGCCAACGAAGTGTCGTTCTTAGGGCACCGTATCACTCTTGAAGGAGTCCATCCCCTCCCTGAGAAGGTAGCAGCCGTTCAGAATTTCCCCACGCCCTCGACCGTCAAAGCTCTGCAGGAATTCTTGGGCATGATCAACTATTATCACCGTTTTCTGCCAGCCATTGCCGCCACTCTTGCTCCCCTCTACGCCTCCCTCAAGGGCAAGCCAAAGGACCTGATGTGGGGTCCCCTTCAAGAAGCAGCCTTCTGCAATGCAAAGAAGGCCCTATCAACTGCTGCGGCTCTCACTTTTCCTATCCCACACGCCCCTCTCCTTCTCTCCACTGATGCCAGCGACGTTGCTATTGGTGCAGTACTCGAGCAGGTGGTCAAAGGCTCGCCCCGCCCATTGACCTTCTTCAGCAGAAAACTGTCCAAGGCAGAATCGGGTTATTCTACCTTCGATCGAGAATTGCTGGCGGTGCACTTGGCTGTCCGTCACTTTCGCCATTTCCTAGAAGGTACGCCCTTCGTCATTCGTACAGACCACATGCCTCTGGTGTACGCTTTCATTCGACAGTCTGACGCCTGGTCCGCCCGTCAACGCCGACATCTCTCCGCCGTGGCTGAATACAATTGCACCCTCTAATACGTCCCTGGGAAAATGAATCCCGTTGCCGATGCCCTGTCAAGAAACACGTTGGCTGCCGTTCAACTGGGATTGGATTACAATGCCCTGGCTGAAGCCCAACGACAGGATCCAGAGTATCAAGCTTGTAGGACATCCTGCACGTCCCTCCATTGGGAGGATTTTCCCCTTGAAGACTCCAACACTACCCTCCTCTGTGACGTCAGTACTGGTAGACCACGACCGTGCATTCCTGCTTCCATGCGCCGACAGGTGTTTGATTTCATCCACGGCCTTTCACATCCCTCGTGCCGTTCTACTGCACAGCTGCTGAAGGCAAAGTTTATTTGGCACGGCACTTCTAAGGATGCTAAGGATTGGGTCCGTGCGTGTACTTCTTGCCAAACTTCCAAAGTACATCGACACACGGATTCAGGAGTGGGCACCTTTCCTCAACCTCAGCGTCGTTTCGCACACATTCACGTCGACGTTGTAGGCCCCCTACCCACATCACAAGGACATCGTTACCTGTTTACCGTCATCGACCGCTCCACTCGTTGGCCTGAAGCCATTCCCATGGAAACTGCAACGTCTGCCTCATGTACATCTGCCTTACTCTCTGGATGGATTTCAAGATTCGGTATCCCTGAGCATATTACTTCTGACAGGGGAACAACTTTCACCTCTCAATTATGGACGTCATTAGCGAATCTCTTGGGCATCACCCCACATCAGACAACGGCCTACAACCCCGCTGCCAATGGAATGGTTGAACGTTTTCATCGCACCCTCAAAGCAGCTTTGATGTCCAGCTGCAAGGATTGCAACTGGTTTACTCAGCTTTGCTGGGTCCTCCTGGGACTAAGGACCACTCCTAAAGACGCCCTCGACGTCTCGGCAGCCAAAATGGTGTATGGCGACCCGTTGGTCGTCCCTGCCGAATTTTTTCCTTCTACGACCTCCTCCGACGATCTCCAGCGCATACGTCACGTCGTGGGAAAATTTACTCCGTGCCGCCAGACTTACAAGCCCCCAGCGAAGCATCACATACCAACGGACTTGCACTCTGCAACACACGTCTTCCTGCGCAACGACACCAGCAAGCCACCACTAACGCCCCCTTACACGGGCCCTTTCCTTGTGATTCGACGCAGTCTGAAAGCATTCCTCCTAAACATTCGGGGCAAAGAAGACTGGGTCTCCATTGATCGTCTAAAACCTGCTTATCTTCTGCCAGATGACCCGCCTACAGTTCGCCTCTCTAGATCTGGGCGCCCTATTTAACATGTACAGTATGTCATTTTTAGGGGGGGAGCCATGTACCAACCGTGTGTCACACAATTGTACATAATTATTTTGTATATATTATGCTTGTATCTGCGCTCTTCCCTCGCACTAAAAAGAACCTGAATGATCATGTCTCCGTTTTGCTCAGTAACATTATCTGTCTCTCGAACAGGTCATGTCCTGTTGCCTTGAGGTTTTGTATATAAAGAAGTGTGTTCCTTAATAAATAACTCAGTCGTTTCCAATCTGCCTTTGAGTTCACAACTCCTCTCTCGGCCCGTCACAAACCCTTCATAGATTTGTGTTATAAGAACTTAATAATCTGACGATGGTACCAAGAATACAACTGAGGCTTTTGTTCCCTGTCTCGATGGATTCTATCAATCTTACTTGGGTCCAAAGAGTGAAATGAGCGTATAGATCTGACTGAAGCAGAACAATAAAAATCATATTTTATATATTAAAAAAGTAACGTAAATGAGAGAAACTTCGTCATCATGGACTATTTAAAATCATATACAAGAACTCCACCGATTTCGCTACCTGAGAAAACTCTTTTCCTCCTGTTGGGAAGTTAGTATCATAGTGCCAAACTTCTGCTTCCCTTAAGCATGTTATCATAGAAACGGTAAAGAGGGTATTTTAAAACATGATTTCGTCGAATGTACATGAATATTAATTCACGTATATACGTACCTTTTGTTATCAAGAAGTTTGCGGTAGAGAAAGACCACACCAAGTCAAATCCAAAGTTCTAGTGAAATTCACAGCACGCTCGAATCCCTTCTTCTATAACATGAATTATGATCTTTGTTCTTCCCAATTCTTTCATAGCTTCATCTCGGTAAGCAGCGGTTATACCTTTGTTCCTTCTCTTTTGTTTCGACCAATAGTCATGGTGTGCAACGCATATAGAATTGAGCTTTAGAAATTTATATGCTCTCTTGTTCTTCATTGATAATTGGTGTTAACCTGAGCGGAGGAAAAGATTTAGTTCATTGGTTTTAAAGATGGACATTTTTCATGAGAGAGAGAGAGAGAGAGAGAGAGAGAGAGAGAGAGAGAGAGAGAGAGAGAGAGAGAGAGAGAGAGAGAGAGCTTAATAGTCATTAAAAACAGTTTATTCTTGGGATGCGCTAAATAAATAAATAAAAAAAAAGAAAATAGGGAAATTACAAGTAAATGTTAATGATATAGAAAAAAATATCATAATTTGTGTTGATTTTGACAACTTTATGTACAAAATATGAATGAAATTATATTTGCCTTTAATTGCCTTTATAAATATTCAAAAGGCTGCATACCATTTGGAAAAGAAATAACTAACGATCATAATAAAAACTTTGACACTTGACAACCATAAATTTGAAAGAAAAAAGTCAAATTTTAATCTAACAGCTCAATAGATCGATCAGACCACAAGCTTTGAATTTTGTCATTTAACAACAGAATATATATATCACATCATTAACTACCCCAGGGCAAACAATTCTATTCTAAGAGGCAAGACCGTTACCTCTTACTTCACGTAACGTCATGTGAAAAATTGCAACTTCCCAAAACCAATCTCTCTTTTTCTCCTCACCGTGGTTCATCTTCTATCGGCCAATTTCAGACCTCCACCGACAATATCTCCAAGTGACTCCTATATCAATGACACACATGAACTCCAATCACAGCAGAAAGGCTCTTCTGGATTCGGTCTCGATTGGAAAGTATTGCATCCGCTTCCTCTTTTTCAGCACTGCCATCAACAGCACACTCTTTTATAGAATGACATCAACCCACTCGCGCACACATATACCCAAAAAGGAATTAGGCTTAAGAGTAAAGTGGTAAGTGATAAAAGCTATCCGGTTTAACAATTCCGTAATAAACATTGCATTTTCTATAAATCTGTAACACAAATTTAATAAATGTATTATTTGTTTGTGCTTTCTCTTATGAAACAAAAATTTTATGCTCACATTTATATACGACGTTTACATAAGTGCACAAAGCAAGGACGCAGCATAACTGATCACGTGCTTACGTTGCACTTCTCCATAATACGTCAATAATAATGAGTATCATGGAAAGTGTAGGTAGAAAATAAATATAGGTTATTTGTACATATCGATGTCCTAAAAAAGTGTAAAAATACATGGTGGAATAGTTAGGGAAGTATAAAGTATTACGTTCCCTTGAGGATGGAATGATAACATAACATTAAATATTTGTGGTGACTGTCTTGTCTCGTCATAAATTCTTTGGTAAGGAAATATCCTACAAAATATATTCTCCTGTCTAGAAACTCTCTTTCAAAATTTACACAATATAATTTCTGTTAACAATTATGCTGGTTGATTATCATTTGACTTGCTTAACTTTTGTTTTTAATTTTAGTTTACATCTATTTTGCAGTTTTATTATCAGGGCAGAAGAAATTCTATACATAAAACATTTTGTGTTAATTAATTTACAGACTATACAGGATTGGTAGAAGAGAAGGCAAGACGTGCTCTTTCACTCTGATGGGGCTTTTATGAGAATGGGTTGAGGGCGGTCCGAAAATACATAGCTACACTAATGTAAAATATTATTGTGAATTTTAACATAAAACTGTCATATCAGTAGGTGAGATATTCAAGCAATGGTATGCATGTTTGTTCAGATGACCTAAACATAATTTATGAATAAGATTCATAAGAATAAATGAAATAATGATTAATCTAAAATATGAACGAAAAAGAGGATGTCGTATGTGATCTGATTGCGGTATAGCTGACAGAACCTTGGAATATCTCCCTTCCAGTATAATGAGGAGGTGACTTCCCCGTATATTTTTAGTGCGTAGTTTCAAAATTATTCTGTAGCCAACCCTGTTTGGTAAACTGACTTCAAAACGATGGAACGGTAAAAATTATACTAAGAGTCTTGAAGCTAGGATGGCTCTCATGGAATTATTGAAAGGTCTTGAGAACATACTGACATGATCATATGATCCGGAGTACGCCAATTGGAACTATTCTTTACAAAGAGAGAGAGAGAGAGAGAGAGAGAGAGAGAGAGAGAGAGAGAGAGATTTTCTGTAAAGTAGAGAAGTATATTTACTACTGCAGAGTAGTATATTTACTACAGTATATTAGTATATTTACTTCCAGATTGAAGTATGGTATATAGTTCATGATTTGCAAATCCAAGGGAATAGTAGTAAAAGATCGCTTAATCACACGAAACAGTACATTTCATAATATATGTCATAGGTACTCAATATTTATTTACAGTTCATACAAAGGAACTATCGGAGACTTTCTAACTGATGACTGAATTTGAGTATTATCACTACAACTCGATCGAATTCATGGAAAAAAAATCACCAATAGCGGAAATCCTAAGTACTAGTAGACCTTGAAATTCAATGACTTTAAGACCAGTATTTTAGAAGAAACCTATTCAAAAGGCTCAATTGAATAACTTTATTTGTTCCCTGTATTGATATTCATTTCCATCCAAAGGTAATAGAAATATTTCATTCTCTTCTGGATCCTATCATATAGTGTAATATTCGCAGAAACACGCATGACAGCACCAATATTATTTATCGAACAGTAATAGATTGAAATGCTATGGTAATAAAAGTCATTTCATAAAACAAAAAATCCACTTAAAATGAAACCCAGAAAATACAAACCCTTCTTAGACTCAGATCAATCAAGGACTTAACCTCTATCTATTGGTATTTATAATCATCATACAATGGTTAGTTCCCATTTCCATACAACATTAGTGGTTTGACTTTCTTTATACCCTTTCAGCGTGATAAAGGCTGCAATTTTCATTGATTTAAACTACTGGATTTGAGTCAGGTAACCTACAGTATTACCAAACAAATAGCAGCCTTGTCGTGATAAACACATAGCTAGGAGGATACAATAAATGCAGGGGACAAAATCATATGTCAACAAGATGCAATAGTATATCAAAAGTACCCATGTATGAAATAATTTGTTCTTATATGATGGAAAGGGGAGTCACAAAATATCCTGGGAAGGAAGGTATGTACAAAATATTTATACTATATAGAAGGGAAGTGTGGATGTTACTTGTGAATAAAAGATAAAAAAGTTGAAAATGTTCAGACCAAATATTTTTAAAACAAATTGATAGAGTGAGGAATGTAGAAACCGAGGCTTGCCTACTCATACGTGAAAGGTTGATTAGTCTATTTTGATATAGTTTAGGGGGATTTATCAAGTTGCCTATGAACTGTTGGTGTAGGGGTATTGCATGATTCATTAATTCAAAGATGATTGTGACTCTGGGTGTTGCGTCTTCTTGATCTGGGATCCTCCAATTACATGGAAAACAGATGATGATAGGAAATATAAATCCATATAAGTGGCTGTGTTTGTTAGTTCAAAGAATGTACGATTTAAACAGCCCACTGGCCAAGATTAGAAATGATCCTACAGTGACAGAGAGGGCTTATGTGGAGGATTTTTTTTTTTTTTTTTTTACCTTGGAGAAATATTTTTTCTTTTATATCATCTATGGAAACATATTTGCACATGTGCATCATTGTTGGAAATGAATGGCTTACTGAAAAATCAATATTAAAAAGTATTTGTGTGAGAAAAATTTGTGAGGAATAAGAGTTTGTAAGACCACATCTCAGTATAGAAAATATGGAAAAGCAACTTCACAGGCGATATGGTGAGAAGAGTAGTGCTTGATCATTAATATGCCGGTGACAACAACTTAGCTCAATACTACATAGTATTCTAAAAGTTTTATTCCAGCTATGACCAAGTTATAGAAGGATTTTCCTAATCGGTTAGTTGAATCGGTAGCTGCTTCAAAAGTTCAAACTTGCAACAAAATATTTCATATTGAACAGGCTGATATAAGTCTCGCTATAGTTTATAAATGAAAGGTCTGTTTCAATGTTGTTACTGTTCTTGAAATATTTTGTTTTGATTGTTCATTATTTCTCATATATTCGATTTATTTCCTTATTTCCTTTCCTCCCTGGGGTATTTTTCCCTGTTGTTGCCTTTGGGTTTATAGCATCCTGCTTCTCCAACTAGGGTTGTAGCTTAGCTAGTAATAATAATAATAATAATAATAATAATAATAATAATAATATTAATAATAATAATAATAATGATAATAATAATAATGATAATAATAATAATAATAATAATAATAATAATAATATATTAGATCATATTTTATTAAATATGTAGGTAAACTAAAAGCCAAGTTAGAGAGAAGGATAAGGGAATAAAGTTTTAAAGATAATTGGAATAATTATAAGTCATAGGAAAATTGTGCAAGGAGCATCTTAGGAGCATATTAAAAAATAATCTATCTGGGGAGCATTTCAGCCCTAAAAGATGAGATAAAAGAGTTGAAGATTGAATGAATGAATAAGGTGAATTTTGAAGATAAATAGAGATTATTTTATGTCTTTGAATATCACATGGTAGGAATGAACGCATGAATGCAGGAGCATTTATAATTCCCTTTAGAGAAAAGTGAAAGAGAAAAGGAGAGGAAAATAGAATTTTAAAAAATATGGAATTCCCCAATGTAGAATTACATGGAAAGAGAAAAATTAATGAACAAATGTAATCTCAAAACAATAGAAGTTAAGCAGAGAATGTTAGCTTGAAATAACTACAATATTAGGTTACTGAAATGAGTACTGTATTTGAAACATTTTGATGAACGTGAAAGACCAAAATTATACAGCACTGAATGATACAATAGTTCGAGAGGGCCTTGAGAAGCGACTGTAGAGTATGCAAGGAGGGTAATTGAGATATCAAAAAACAGGACACAACAAATCCGTGGGATTGTAAAGAAATTGTACGGCACTGTGGCGGAATTTGAATTTAATGGTTGTGTAAGGTAAGTCTGGATAAGAACATGTTTTACAAGATGGCTGGAATTATCAAGTGCTTGTTTGACCAAGCATAACATGAAGGAGGTTAAACAGAAGAAGAGACATATGCTTATAATGTTTTCATTCTTATCAATATAGTGAGATGAGTTTAAGAATAATTAATAAAGGAGCAATAGATTTAAAGGCTTTAGACAAAGATCAGAATACGATAATCAATTATTTCTTTTTAAATTGTATGAGAAATTCTAAGGTGAATTGACAAACCTCCATATACTAAACAAGTTTCTTCTAAGATTAGGTGCTAAAGTACGAGTGTTCAATGAACACAGACCTGTCCTGAATTGAAATAGGAAAAATATACACACATTCACATACACACATATATGTATATATATATATATATATATATATATATATATATATATATATATATATATATATATATATATATGTATATATATACATACATATATATATATATATATATATATATATATATATATATATATATATATATATATATATATGGATATATATATATATATATATATATATATATATATAAACATATATATATATATATATATATATATATATATATATATATATATACATATATATATATGTATATATACATATATATATATAGTGTATATACATATATATATATATTTATATTTATATATATATATGTATATATATGTGTATATATATGTGTGTGTATATATATATATATATGTATATATATATATATATATATATATATATATATATATGTATATATATGTATATATATATATATATATATATATATATATATATATATATATATATATATGTATATATATATATATATATATATATATATATATATATATATATATATATATATATACATATATATATATATATATATATATATATATATATATATATATATATATATACACGTAGAGTAATGCTGCGTTGACATATAAAAGGATTGAAAGTTACATAGTTCGTTATTAAACTAGACCTGTCCTGAAACGGTCTATGTAAGGGGTGAATAACTATCACGGTCTGCTAAGGCATGGATCCAGCAAATTCATCTCTAACTTCTGGAACTGCCCATTTGTACAGGTAAATAGCGATTTATGGGTATATGATTATTCATTTGAAGGAATATATCGTTAATATTTTTTCAAAGTTGCAAATCAATAAATATAAATGACTCTGAAGAAAATGTTATGTAGCTATTGTACGTGAATGGTAAGTGGATGTTATGGATGACCAATTATACCAAAACAATGACCTTTGATTTAAGACTTAATTGTACATTGATCGGAGAAACTTGAAATGTGTAGTAAATTTAGAGTGTAGATGACATATAATATAAACGAATTCAAGAAGAAGAATGGAAGTTATATCGAAAAAATAAATCCCTTATGGCAACCTTACAAAAGAGATCAATGACCGCCAACAGGAGGAAGAGTAGAGCCATTCGCCAGACAGAAAGACTTGATTAAACTCGTTAAGAAGAGTGATATTTGAAGTGACTCCCAATATTGACTGTCTATCCCAGAAACATACGATGTATACTGTGGCTGAGCTTTTCGGAGGATTAGAAAAACGATATACCTGTAATTCAATTTTATGATCTTCACTTCGACTTGATGACAAATATGCATATATTCTAGCAGAGATACCAGGCGATACCGGGGTGAAGGATTAAAAAACAATGTCGGTATATGAAACTGGTTGATTATATTTTGGATGACTTATTCTGAATCACGTGTTTTTTAACTCCTAGATACTCTTGTCGCCCAATATTTCAATTGTGGAAACTGTAACTGTGAAAATGAAATATTTCTTAGGTTAAGGTGGAGATAATATTTGTAACAAAGGCTGCCTAACTTTCCCTCTATTGCAACAATATTCAGGAGGTTCACTCTTAAATTTCAGAGCACCACAATGATCATATTTTTCGGTCATCAAGTCAATTTTTACTATCTTCTTTTTCATACTGATGTCTTGGGTCATAGGTGAAGGTACCAAGTCACCATTGTTCTGCATTAAAAGTGCGGGCTCTAACTTCTGCATGCCTAACTCTTTCAATGTGGCAACTATTCTTTTCTTCCTGCGTTTGTTGGTTTTACAGAGCAACCCTTTTCTGTTTGTTAGTTTGAAGTCGAGTTATTCTTTTATTTCTTTTTTTCTGATTTCTTAGTGCTGCAATTCTTTTTTGATTATTTTTCAGGGGAGAATTTCTTTGGTCTTCGTTTTCTCAGCCATGTATATATGTATATACTATATATACATATATATATATATATATATATATATATAAATATATATATATATATATATATATATATATATATATATATATATATATATATATATATATATATATATATATGTGTGTGTGTGTGTGTGTGTGTTTCGGTGTATATATATGTATATATACACACAGAAACACACACACTCACACACACACACACACACACATATATATATATATATATATATATATATATATATATATACATATGTATATTTATATATAATATATACATATATACATGGCTGAGAAGTATGAAGCGTAAAGTAGATGATGGATGGAGAATTATTGATTCAAAAGCTCAAGATAGAGACGCCTGATAAAATCTAACCGAGGCCCTTTGCGTCAATAGACGTAGGAGATGATGATGATGATGATGATGATGTTGATGATAACGATGATGATGATGTTGATGATGATGATGATGATGATAATGATTATGGAAACTGAAATGCCACTTTACTTTAAAAGAAATATACAAACACAGAGGTCTTACCAATATTAACTCATGCATCAGAAAAGTCTACACTTACCAAAGGCTAGGAACATATGCTAGTTATAACTCAAAGAGCTATGGAAAGGATAATTATGGAAATAATATTGAGAGACAGAAAAGAGCAACATGGATATAGAAGCAAACTTAAGTGGAGGAAAAGTAAGAGAAATGGACCGGAACATGATATATAATGAGAAGGAAGGAAAATAGATGGATATGAAGAATAACAGATTGAGTCCTTAATGATTGCAAACGAAGTAGGGGAAGGAAAGGAGAACGAGGGAGTGACGAGGTAAGAAAATCTTCGGGTATAGAATGACATACAAATACCATAAACAAATCTGTGTGGAAAGACTTGTCTGATGATTTTGCCCTGAAGTAGACTAGCAACGGTGAATGATGGGATGATGATGATTTTATATATATATATATATATATATATATATATATATATATATATATATATATATATATATATATATATATATATATATATATATATATA
>NC_090725.1:223575132-223597632 GCF_036898095.1 Palaemon carinicauda | reverse complement strand
TATTAAATTTCTTATTCCTGATCTAGATATTAATCTCTGGCACCGTCGTTCAATTAGTTCATTATGCATGTTGCATAATATTTTTCATAACTCTGGCCATCCTTTACATTCAGATCTCCCAGGACAATTCTATCCTGTTCGTAATACTAGGCAGGCAGTTAATTCTAATAGCCAGGCCTTCTCCATCACGAGGCTCAATACCACGCAGTACTCTAGAAGTTTTATTCCAGCTGTTACCAATTTGTGGAATGATCTTCCTAATCGGGTGGTTGAATCAGTAGAACTTCAAAAGTTCAAAGTTGGAGCAAATGCTTTTTTTTTGACCAGGCGGACATGAGTCTTTTATAGTTTATTTATGACATATTTGTTTTTGATGTTGTTAATAGTTTATATATGACATGTCTGTTTTGACGTTGTTACTGTTTTTAGAATGATTTATTGTTAATTTGTTCTCTTCATTTATTTATTTCCTTATTTCCTTTCCTCACTGGGCTATTTTTCCCTGTTGGAGCCCCTGGGCTTATAGCATCTTGCTTTTCCAACTAAGGTTGTAGCTTGGATAGTAATAATAATAATAATGATATACTTATATATACATACATATATATATATATATATATATATATATATATATATATATATATATATATATATATATATATATATATACATATATATGAATATATATATATATATATATATATATATATATATATATATATATATATATATATATATATATATATATATATATATATATATATATATATATATGTATGTATGTATATACACATAACCAACACCGCATTGGTTAACAGTTAACAGTGAGAAAAACAGACATGTTATTTCAGGTCCTTAGCAGTGCGAGGGGCGAGCGAAGATACAAGCATAATATATGCACAAAATGATATGCCTTTACTATATACGATCATGTGACACACGGTTGGTACAAGGCTCCCCCCCTAAAATTGACATACTGTATATGTTAAATAGGGCACCCTGATATAGAGAGGTGAACTGTAGGCAGGTCATCTGGAATGAGATACGCAGGTTTTAGACGATTAGTGGAGACCCAGTCTTCTTTGCCACGAATGTTTAGTAGGAATGCTCGTGAAAGGGGGCGTTAGCGGTCGCTTGCTAGTGTCATGGCGCAGAAAGACGTGCGTTGCAGAATGCAAGTCTGTCGGTATGTGATGCTTCACTGGGGGCTTATAAGTCTGGCGGCATGGAGTAAATTTTCCTATGACGTGACGCATGCGATGGAGATCGTCGGAGGAGGTTGCAGAAGGAAAAAATTCAGCAGGGACGACCAACGGGTCGCCATACACCATTTAAGCTGCCAAGACATTGAGGGCGACTTTAGGAGTGTCCGTAGTCCTAGGAGGACCAGGGAAGCTGAGTAAACCAGTTGCAATCCTGGCAGCGGGACATCAAAGCTGCTTTGAAGATGCTATGAAAACGTTCAACCATTCCATTGGCAGCGGGGTTGTAGGCAGTTGTCTGATGTAGGGTGATGCCCAGGAGACTCGCTAATGATGTCCACAATTGAGAGGTGAAAATGGTACCCCTGTCAGAAGCAATATGCTCAGGGAATCCAAATTTTGCAATCAATCCTGAGAGTAAGGCAGATGTAAATGAGGCGGATGTTGCAGTTTCCATGGGAATGGCTTCAGGCCAATGAGTGGAACGGTCGATGATGGTAAACAGGTAACGGTGTCCTTGTGATGTGGGTATGGGGCCTACAACGTCAACGTGAATGTAGGCAAAATGATGCTGAGGTTGAGGAAAGGTGTCCACTCCTGAATCCATGTATTGATGTACTTTGGAAATTTGGCAAGAAGTATAGGCGCGGACCCAATCCTTAGCATCCTTAGAAATGCCGTGCCAAATGAACTTCGTCTTCAGTAGCTGTGCAGTAGAACGGCAAGAGGGATGTGAAAGGGCGTGAATGAAATTAAACACCTGTCGGCGCATGGGAGCAGGAATCCAAGGTCGTGGTCTACCAATACTGACGTCACAAAGGAGGGTAGTGTTGGAGTCGTCGAGGGGGATGTCTTCCCAACTGAGGGATGTGCAGGTTGTCCCATATGCTTGATTATCTGGATCCTGTCACTCTGTTTCAGTCAAGGCGTTGTAATCCAATCCCAGTTGATTGGCAGCCAATGTGTTTCTTGACAGGGCATCGGCAACGGGATTCATTTTCCCAGGGACGTGTTGAAGGGTGAAATTTTATTCAGCCACGGCGGAGAGATGTCGGTGTTGACGGGCGGACCAGGCGTCAGACTGTCGAATTAAGGTGTGCACCAGAGGCATGTGGTCTGTGCGAATGACGAAGGGCGTACCTTCTAAGAAATGGTGAAAGTCATGGAGAGCAAAGTGCACCGCCAGCAATTCCTGATCAAAGGTAGACTAACCTGATTCTGCTTTGGACAGTTTTCTGCTGAAGAAGGCCAATGGGCGTGGCGAGCTGTTGACAACCATAATTGAGTACTGCACCAATAGCGACGTCGCTAGCATCGGTGAAAAGAAGGAGAGGGGCATGTGGGATAGGAAAAGTGAGAGCTGCAGCAGTTGATAGGGCCTTCTTTTCATTGCAGAAGACTGCTTCTTGAAGAAAACCCCACTTCAGGTCTTTTGGCTTGCCCTTGAGGGAGGCGTAGAGGGGAGCAAGAGTGGCGGGAATGGCTGGCTGTAAACAGTGATAATAGTTGATCATGCCCAAGAATTCCTGCAGAGCTTTGACGGTCGAGGGCGTGGGGAAGTTCTGAACGGCTGCTACTTTCTCAGGGAGGGGATGGACTCCTTCAGGAGTGATGCGGTGCCCTAAGAACGACACTTCGTTGGCGCCAAAGGTACACTTGTTATACCGGACTACAAGGCCATTTTGTTGCAGGCAGTCGAGCACGATGCGCAGGTGACGGAGGTGTTCCTCTTTTGAGGAAGAGAACACAATAATGTCGTCCACATAACATACACAGAAGGGGAGGTCCCCTAAGATGCCATCCATGAGACGTTGAAAAGTGTCCCAAGCATTACGAAAACCAAAACATGAGTAATTGAAGGCGTATGTACCAAACGGAGTGGTGATGGCAGTCTTGGGTTTGTCTTCTGGGTTCATAGGCACCTGATAATATCCCTTCAGGAGGTCGAGCGTGGAGAAAACCTTCGCTTTGTGCAGGTAGGAGGTCACATCGGTAATGTTTTGGAGGGGGTAGTGATCGGGCTCTGTTTGTATGTTCAGGCGCCTGTAATCCCAGCACGTTCTTTCTTGAGAACGATATGTAAGGGTGACGACCATGGGCAGGAGGCCTTTTGGCAAAAGCCCATCTGCTCCATTTTGGCGAACGTCTATTTGGCGGCTGCCAATCATTCCCGTGCCACACGTCTGAATTTTGCGAAGACTTGGGGTCCCGTTGTCATGTTATGGTGATAAATACCATGCTTGGCAGGAGCCGTGGGTGTTTGACGAAGTTCTGGACAGAAAACTTCCGGGTATGACGTGAGGAGGTGGGCGTAGGTATCCGTGGGTGCGCTGATGTGTAGAACGAGACTGGAGGGTGTCCCCGGGTTGAAGAGGTGTCGACAAGTACGAGTCTGCGTTGACCAATCTTCGGTGGGCGACATCAACCAGAAGGTGGAAATGAGAGAGGAAAGCCGCACCTAGGATTGGCCATGTGATGTCAGTAACGAGAAACTTCCAATTAAATTTGCCGTTCCTAAACGATAATGTGAGGTACTCATAACTGTAGGTGGGTATCTCAGATCCATTGGCAGCTACGAGGTGGACGTCGGCAGATGTAGGCAGACTACGTCGTGTCCTGAAGAGTTCCCTTACCAAAAGAGAACAACAAGCACCCGTGTGTACCAAAAATCATACGCCCTTTCCAGCATCATGTAAAAAGAAAAGATTAGAAACACGGGAGGCCACCGCCACGAGCGATGGCCTACTTATACGTTTTTTGGCCACTGACAATCCATGGCACATTTCTTCGCGGCCGCCCCGAATCTGTAGTGGTAGTAGAAAAACTGTGGCCGATGGGAGTCAGTAAGTGGCTGTAGAAGTCGTTGGTTGGGGCGCGAGCAAGTGGTGGGTGATGGGTGGCTTTGTCGCTGCTTCGGCACGTCACGGGGTAGGCGTGTATGTCCTACGGCATTCATGTCAGCATAGGTTGACGCTGATTAGGCGTCCTCTCTGTCAGGAGTGGAGGCGTTGATGGAGGTTTTGGAGGTCGTGAAGTGGCTGTCCATAAGGGCGTCGGCTTTGGTCATCTAGTCCTTTATGGGTAAACTATCGACATCGGGTATGGTAGCGCGTATAGGTTCGGGTAAACGGCTTATCAAAAGGGCACGAAGTAAGTTCACCTCACGAGGAGAGCCGGCTGTGGCAGGTTGCAGGCGAGCGATACTGGTCATTTCCCTGAGGGCGAGCGAAGCCCTTTGGTCCCCCAATGGTTGTTGAGAGAGCTGAAAAAGTTTTGCTATACGGGCGACTGGCGACAACGAGTACTGCTGCAAAAGGTATGTTTTGAGGGCGTTATATACGCTATTGGGGTGTCTCCTTGTTCACAAAGCCAGTTGGATATTTCCGGGAAGGTGTCCTCGGGTATCGCAGCGAGAACATAATCTGCTTTGGTGGTTGAGCGAGTCACGCCCTTGATGCGGAACTGGACTTTTGCACACTGAAACCAAGTAAACGCCTCTCCGCTGGTGAACAACGAAAATTTCAATGGGGCGTCGCCAACTTCTGTGGAGTCCGCCATAGTACCAATGACGGATGGGCGAAGGGGGTGTGGAAGGTGGGAGGAGTGAGTCGACTTCCGGGGTCACCAATGTGACGGGCCGAGAGAAGGTTGTGACTCAAAGGCAGGATGAAAGCAACTGAGTAACTTTATTAAAGGACATTCGTTTATATATACATAAACTCCAGGCAAAAAGGGCATAAAAGACATAACAGGCAATTTCATGTTCAACCGACACCGCACCGGTTAACAGTTAACGGTGAGAAAAACAGACATGTTACTTCAGGTCCTCATCAGTGCGAGGGGAGAGGGAAGATACAAGCATAATATATACATAAAATGAAATATCATTACCATATACGATCGTGTGACACACGGTTGGTATAACCTTATTCCTGCAATAGTGCATGTGTCTTGCAATCGTTTCTGAAAAGCCCAAACGCATATGCATTAGATGTAAACTAATCTTCTATAATATCAAGAACTTTGTCTGAGTCAAGATATTTTCAAACAATTATAAGACACAGAAAGAAAAGCAAACCCTTTCATAATACCTGCGAAAAAAACCTTTATAATATAATAAATCTCATATTAGGAAACTATTGGTAAATAATAAAAGCAATGACAAGGCAGCATATAAGGTTTTCCACAGAGAAAGATTTAGCTGTAAAGAAGTTTGTATCTCTTCCAAAAATCTCAGGATAAACCTTAAAGCATTTGCTTCTATCCATTAACCAAGCAAGTCCTCACAAAACTGCCCACAGAAATCGAATGCATGTTCTTGCTAAAGAATGAGAGCCCTCAATGAAGGCAATACTTCAATATGATATTTACTTTGCTTGATGAAGATGGTCTTATGACTACAACAATTAAGAGTTCCATAGCTCATGAGTTGGATAACCAACTAAAAACTGAGGAACAAAATTCATATTTACCACCCTACAGGCAAGATTCATTGAAGGTGCAGTGGCAAGTACTAGGATAATTAATACATCTAATTTAAAAAAAAAATTTGAGAGTTTTTTGACAATATGTTAAATGGAATTCAGATTACAACAATCTGGGTTTTCGTGATATATTTAGTGTTTGATTCTTATGTCAAATAGTAAAAAAAAAAAAAAAAAAAAATAGCGCATCAGAAGAGGGCAAATAAGCATTTATACAACTACACGACATTAATAAGGAAACAGCCTGAGGTCATTCATTCATTAAATGGTTTTAGATCTTTCATGGAAATATACTACACCAGAGATCTATGTCAGTAATGTTAGTGATGGAGATTAGTATAAACTCTTCTCACTTAAGTTGTACACTTGATTGGTGTCTGAAGTTCCAGAACTGGGTTTTGGTGAAGATGAAGTAGACCTGTGATGCGTTCTTTATTCATTTCATGCAGTTAAACAAGGATGCAATCAACTCTTGATTCTTCCATCTGATACTGATTCCTTAATTCTATTCTTGTATTACTGGAATGAATTTCATTATCAACTATGCACTAAATGTAGATTAAAACTGGATCTGGGGATTCCCTGTGATATATTTCCAATCATACGTTTACTGCTCAGATCAGGCGGGAACTATACCAAGTATAGCCTGCTGCACATGTAGTGACTGGCTGCCATAACACAAGCAAATTTAATGAAATATGTTGTTTTAATGACGCATCCAACAATGT
The DNA here is from genome assembly GCF_036898095.1 of Palaemon carinicauda. Lineage (NCBI taxonomy): Eukaryota > Metazoa > Arthropoda > Malacostraca > Decapoda > Palaemonidae > Palaemon > Palaemon carinicauda. The sequence continues at coordinate 223,591,218 of NC_090725.1, read as the reverse complement.
ATGCAAAAGAATTTGAAATAACAAACTATTTTTAAAGTTAGGTTGACGTGGCAGAAGAGTATTTGAAAGAGTAATGAAACAGGCAACAATATGTAAATAAATAGATCACCTAAGATGCTACATGTATCCTATTCCAAGAAGTCATGTTACCAAACTTTACAACCTAATAGGTATGCAATAGAACAGCCTATAGAAAGAGCACATTTCGCCATATATTACATTACTTCTGTTTTATATAAACTTCAATAGGAGGTCCAGATCCAACTCCCTATGGCCATAAAGTAGTTATTAATCTCTTGGTGCCAACTGATGGAAAAAGCATAATACCCAAGGAATTCACTGTGATTTGAAGTTGTATGAAGTGTGGAACACGCCCCTTCTCGTGTTCCTTCATCCACTTTTTGTAAATGCCTAAGAACCTTTATAGTGAATAATCTAAACGGTAATAAACCATTGGGTATAGAATATGATGAGAGATGTCATTAGAAGCACAATCATAATAGATAAACACCAACCATCCTTCGTTCATTACAATTTGTCTGAATCTGTCGCCTTTATGATTGCAAGTTCAAACTTATGGAATTACTTAATCCTAATGATTAGTAAAAAATAGAAAATTGAGATGAAATTAGTTTTGTAAATGTATCAAAATTAATAATTATGTCTTTAGTTTTACATCACCCTTTGACATTGATGAATATAATCTCAGGGTTTTTCTTTTTTTCCCCTTTTTTTAGGAAGAAAATAGCTTCATGCATTTTAACTTATGTATCACTAGCGAACATTTAACTAAATTAATTTTATCAAAATGATTATCAATGATGTTTTAATTAATTTCATCAAATTGTTAAACCTTGGTTTGTGCTGTATTGGTTCTCTTTCAACTCTTATACTAAAATTACTTGAAAAGTTAATAATATTCTGGAACTTTAGCCAAATGTAGTATGGTAAACAATTCTTTAAATATATTGTACGAGCCCCATAGTTTCTTGAAATTTTTTATTTCCTAGAGAGCTTTTCCTAAAAGAATATTCATCTAATATTAATGATAATAAAATGACAAAGACTCTCCTTGATATCAATAGTCATTAAGTGGCCGTTTGAAAATTTAGTTTTTATCAAATATCACTGTAAGCTCCTATGCATATAAAGTCTTATAAACTGCCCACCATTTTGAATTATTAGAACAATGCAACTCTGTTGATTATTGTTGATATAAACCAGTTTTTAGTAGGTAAATTATTAAGCTTTCGTTATTTCAGGCAACATTTGGCAACCTTATAAAAATCTTACATGTGAATGTTTATGTATATTTGGAAATTGATTACTAAAAGCAACATTTTAATTAGTATATGATCCTTCTCCGTTAAATTTTAAGGGAGATGTGAGTATTTCATGCTTACCTACGCTGAATTCACGGGTCAAAATTTTCACCTGATATAGTGAAATTAAGCTTGAATTTCTCACATACTGGCAGAATTTAGAATGTCTACACTAATTTCTTTTCTGATAATCTATAGTCTATACAATAAACGCTACAGATAAACTTACATGTAACGTACATATCATCCATGCGGGATGTCCGCCAACCCCTCCCCCCTCGGCCCATCCATTAATTATTATAAGCCTCTGTTTGGATATAGCAAAAAACATCAATAAATACAATAACCATGTTGCCATAATGATGAGTAACTTTCCTTGAAGAACAAATCAAGTTCCTTGAATAAAATTCTGCTGTATAAAAAGAATGCCAACTTTTGGTCTTAGTACAAATTACACAATGGGATATGTATTTCTAAATCTATATAAATAATATATCCTACTGAAAAGGAAATTAAAATGTTACGAGGCCTTAAAAATGTCATCAATAATAAAATTAGCTCTTTTATATTAAGTCAAATTCATAAGATTTCATTAGGGGCTTGACATCGGTCAGAATGAGAAACATGTTTTATTATTTAAATAATTGGTAATTTCCATCTAACAATATACATAAGGTTATCATTAATATTTCAAAACAAGGGTCTCCGAATATATAATCTCATAAAAATATATTAAGCATCTACTGCTTATTAATTCAAACGGGGAATCCAAATTTATTTTCTATAATTTTATCATCTGACATGCTCTGGAGGTCCCCCAACATGCTCGCATTAATCTGTAAGATCCCCTGTTTTTTTTTAATATCTGAAAAAAAAATCGTTTTCTGTCACTGCTGCCTTTTAACTAGTTTATGTAAATCTGTATTCATTGTTAATTTGGTTTTCAGACTTTTGTTTTGAAAATTGAGGTACATGAGTGTCACATCAGGGGTAAGTGGTAAGACATTAATGAAATTGTATAGCTTTTGTGAATATGAAAATGGACAATTAAACGACCAATTCAAATATAAATATAACAATGAAGGTGTTTACTTCGATAAAGTTGAGTTCTCAACGAGATTAAAGACCCAAACAATCGAATCTATTTAAACAGTACACATCGATATCCGAGAGAAAGCAATTCAAAGTACCACCATTGAAAACTACCAATTGTTAAATGAAAGTCTCTACAAAGTGAAAGAGGCAGTTTCTCTTTTAAAACCCATAGGGATAGAAAGAAGCCTAATGCGAGTTAAGCCATAAAAGTAGATACTGATACAATACTTTGGGTGGAACACCTTGTCTTTCTCACTCTCAAAGCTCCCTCCACTCTTCCTTCGATTAGACCCCTTATTCTCTTCCTCTCCTATTCTCTTTGCTGTATTTATGTCTCTTAGTAACATACATCTCTGACAATCTCTCCCAGCAATCATCTTTTTACCCAGTCGTCCCCTCTCTCTCTCTCTCTCTCTCTCTCTCTCTCTCTCTCTCTCTCTCTCTCTCTCTCTCTCTCTCTCCCCACATGAAAACAAAAATTGTAATGATGTCATTCACGTTGGCAAGTTTCTTGCGAGTGACTTTTTTTTCTTTTTTTTTTTTACGCCTGAGACAGTTTCGTAAAACAAATCATAGAGTATTGAAAAATAACATAACATTACCGATTGAGGTAAAATCCGTAAACTTTGCAAAAGAAAAAAAAAACACACATGTATTATCATGTAAAATGAAAATTACTGTGTCAGGGTGCTTTTCTAGTTAAACAAGAATCCTACAAAACTCAAGATATATCCACTTAAAGCTGTACCGCACGTGTATCACACTAACTCGCACATTGTACCGTTATCTTCTATTTTTCGTATATTATCGTTATCGCTCTCCGCTCACACTGATTTCACCCATGAGCCCCCGCGTCGAGCAGTTAGGATGTAACTGAGAGAGAACGACAATATACAAAAAATAAGAAATCCCGTTACAATATACGAGCGTGTGTGATATACGTACGGTACGTAGCCTTCTATGTAGTGGGGTCTTATATCTAGAAACATGAGAATACTCTGAGGTAACGTACGAGACCGCTGATTCGGATGAGACTATTTTTCAAGTTTACAAAAAATATCTAGATTATTTTTGAGAAGCTGACGGCCTGAACTGGATTATAAGACTTTTATCCAACGGTAGAAAGGAAAAAAATGATCGAAGGAAAGTATATTTATAAAGGAAAATACGTACAATATTCAATCTACTCCGATTTGTTTTTACCTTTTTTTCCCTCAAACTTTTCAGGGAAGTTTTATATCGTGAAGGAAAATAAATGTTTCGCAGGGCAATGTTACTAACAAAAAACCTAATAACTTTTTGGTAAATTACCTTCACAATACATAAATTATGTAGTGACCGATTTCAATAACGGTAAACAAGAATTCCTTCCATAAGAAAATATTTTTGAACAATTTGCTTCCTAAGTAAATGAATTACTTTGTACCAAGTCTGCTGTTGATAATAGCCTTTTTATAGCGTGAAACCTTTGGATGGGAGCAAATGCTATAAAGATATCATTGATATTGTACTGTGACTGAGACGGACGTCAAGGAAAAATTATGTTTTCAAAGATGCAACTGGATTTATATAGAATTATTCATTGGTGGTTAGGGTGCACAAAAAATTTATAACGGAACATGATTATGTAGACGTAAACAAAGATCAAAATAAAAGAAAGCTGCAAGAGGGAAATTAATAATCAAGGTAAAAGGTTGGTCGTGAGCATATGACATGCGCTGGACAAGAAGTGCCTAGTCTTTTCAAGGCATCATCTCTAATTTGGGGATTAGCTTCACCAGATCCTAGATGAGTATTAATTAAGGAGAGATCCTAGATATACGTACATGAGAGAGAGAGAGAGAGAGAGAGAGAGAGAGAGAGAGAGAGAGAGAGAGAGAGAGAGAGAGAGAGAGAGAGAGAGAGAGAGAGCGGGGTCATTCTTTCGAGCAAGAAATATACGATACGCACAGCAATACACTTTGAAAAACTGGGGAATGTTGGTTAAAATATAGGATAATGATTACTTTACCCATACCTTGGTGATATAATATTACGGTGGACATGGTAGTTTTCTTTCAAATAATCTTGCTGATACATCTACGATCTTTCATAATGTCATCTTTTAAAATTTGTGTATCATTTTGATATTAAAAACCAAACTTATTTTTCATCAAAAAACGTGTTTTACAATGCAGTCAATGTTTCTTTTCAAAGACATTATTGTATTTATCGTGCACCAGAATAATAGAAAATCTATGATATTGGTACCTTGCTTTTAAACATAAAAATAGATTGAAATTCGAGGCAGTTACGTTAATTAATATCACCATAGAATCGCCAATTCAACTTTTATGAACTCTTTTTGTTTACATCATTCACTAAAAATCAAATCATTTTCAAATCTCTTATTGAGTATATGGCAAATATTAGTTCAGTAAAAAAGCCTATTCTTTAAAAATAAACATAATTATAAAGGTGTCAACTGGAAATTTTATATTTGCTCTCTTCTTTATAATACCATAAAAGAATTCAATCGCTTTATTATGTCTGTACTGAATGAGAGGTCTAAACATATATGTTCAACAGAGCTGTTGTATAGATAGTCACTATAAACTTCAATAACATGATTGGTTTAACAATTAAAAAAAAACGGGAAACCAAAACTAGGCAGAATGCTAAAATTTCATGTATATATATCACTAATAATAGAACTATATCCTACCTGAATTTACTGGAAAGAAATTACGTTCATGCACAACACAAAATTTCTTCTCAAGATGCAATTTAGACATAAAGACAATTTCCCTCCATGATTTATATAGCCTGTCATCTTTTTTTCCGTGCAGTAATTTTCATTGGTTTTACTAGGTATCACCTTTGAACCTATGTCTCACACTATACCTATTTATCTCAATTTAATTCTGTATAACTTCCCTCTCCTATATGGATCATCATTATTTTGTCACTTATTCAACTTAATTGTTTTCATCACCCTACTTTATACGTCCTCTCTATTTCTTAGCATCTTATTCATGCTTTCTTTCATGGTCTTAAGTATCTTATCTACTCTATTTCATTCTACATATCCTCTTGCATCAGACATTCTCTGTCTCAATTCACCACGAAGAGTCTTAATTTGATAGTACTATAGGCACCTTCCCTGTCGATAAATACATCACCGTTTATCACGAGTTTTCAATTTTAAAACATCAAAAGTCGTATTGTCGATATTCTATTAATACATGAAATTCCTCACCATTTGAAGAAACCCCTCGTTTCCCCTTCCACCATACAATTTTCTTTCCTCTGTTTGCCACAAGTGGCATTCCCTTTTCCACATTCTCCTCATTAGGCGATCAAAAACGCCTGAAGTAAAAACAACAACAACGACCAAGTCTAACATAAGCGATCGTAAACACAACATTCTCCTTCCGGTTGCTTCATATGAAAGAATTTATAGTCTCTGGAACCTTTTGGTTCTGGAAGGGTCCATGTGATTCCGCCAGCCGTTGTTATTCCAGATGCTTTACGATCCAGTAAAAGCAAATCAATCGTAAGAGTTTTTATATGTTTTTCTTCTCGTTGCTCTTCTTATTCCTCCACATTCATGTCTTAAGTCCACGGGAATAAAATCCTTTTTCCTTCTAGATACAGATCGTTTCAGTAAATACTGTTGTCAAGGGAGAAATCAGTGAAGAATATCTGACTATACAACAATGCTCATGGCTCTCTCTCTCTCTCTCTCTCTCTCTCTCTCTCTCTCTCTCTCTCTCTCTCTCTCTCTCTCTCTCCTCGTAGTCAACAGAGGAGTAAGCAACATTTTCTTGTTCTCTTCTAACGTATCTTCTTCTTCAATTGGAAGATCGAGCTATAAAAATTCTTGTCTAAGGTTTGTGATAAAATGCGTATAAGGAGGTTTAAAATACATACATAGAGAGATACGTGCATGAATACATAGCTGACTTTTAAAGGTATGATACTATTTACCCGTCTAAACCTAGAGCCGAACCAGCCATATCATCTAGATTCTATGGCACACTACTATCCACACAATGACATCTATGTTGCTCCAAAGTTTTTTGGGATGCTTCCCACATGTAGCAGATGGTGTTTCTGCTGGTGTAATGATTGTCTGCTCTCTCTTACCCAAGGTCCTCGCGAGAACAGACTGTTCATATATATATACATATATATGAATATATATATATATATATATATATATATATATATATATATATATGTATATATATATATATATATATATATATATATATATATATATATATATATATATATATGTATATATATATACATATATATATATATATATATATATATATATATATATATATATATATATATATATATATATATATACACACACATATATATATATATATATATATATATATATATATATATATATATATGTATATATATATATATATATATATATATATATATATATATATATATATATATATATATATATTTATATCCCTTTTTAAGTAGGGATACTTAACGTGGTAAAAGGATTTGTGTTTTACTATGATTAGCAAAACTGTACCAGTAAAGGACACAAAAACTAGGCTGGTTTGCTGTGAATGATCAAGAAAAAGTGTCATACCATCACCAACCCACACTAGCGTGCGTGATTACGAAAACTGGCCAAAACTCCGACAAGTCTAAGGCCTTTGTCCTATAGTCCAGCGTTTATCAAAATTTTTTACTGCGACCCACAGCAAGTACCACAGTTTGCATTATAATTAGGAGTAAAAAGACAAACTCTATTCGCTAAGTTCTTTTAATCGGCATCGTCAATTTACATGTATATCTTTTTATGATCTGCATATTGTTTTATTCATTTGTATGAAGAGAATATTACTTTTAGAAAAATAAATATGAAGGAAATTTCAATACAAAGGAAAAGTACATAACATTAAGGAAATAATAATAATGATAAAAAAAAAAACATTTAATGAGATAGATATGCTTGTTTGTTCATAAATGGCTGTTTCCATAAGGAAAAGAGGAAGACAATGCTGTATGCATATCAAGTGTACTGTTGAGCCTTTTTCTGTCCTTAGTCTTTATTAAGATAATGTGAAAAATACCAGTGCACACAAGTAGGAAGTTGTGAAAGGTAATAGTAATGGATTAGCCTTTTTACTTAGAATTGATTCAGGACTTTGAAAGCCTAATAGATTTGTAATCCAGTCTTTTCTTTAAGGTTGAGATTTCACTTCAGGAAAATAATTATAATAGATTTGAGAGAGGAAAGTGTGATATGACAAAACCTCGACTTTTAACTCTGTTAATATGTTGTTGTCGACAACATTCTCAGCAATATGTTGTAACATTGTTGGAAACATATGTTAGTATGATGATGATGATGAGAGAGAGAGAGAGAGAGAGAGAGAGAGAGAGAGAGAGAGAGAGAGAGAGAGAGAGAGAGAGAGAGAGATTGTCCCTAGTCTCTGGCAAAGCATTGAAATTGTTTTGACTGAAATAACATTCATTACATATTTTAATAATGCGTTCATTATGTACTGTACTATTGTGTTTGATGAGTAAAGAATGTCTTGTCATGGGAGAAATCAGTGAAAACCTAGCGACTATTTATGAGCGCTCTGCAATATTTAAAGTTGGTTATATTCTTCACTTTGCTGTTATTTGCGTATTTCTTATTTCCTTATTTTTCACGCAACCCATTGAAGGGTCGTGACTCAAAGTTTGAAAAAACACTATAGTATAATGGACTAGAAACGACTGCATTTGTTGTTGTTGTATATATATATATATATATATATATATATATATATATATATATATATATATATATATATATATATATATATATATATAACGGATTTTGAGCGAAGCGAAAAATCTATTTTTGGGTGAGATGGCCATGTCGTCCTGATGGAAGTTCCTATAGGGTAGCTTCCTAGGGTATATTACAACTACGGCGATATTCCCAGAGAATTTACCTTAAGGTACCAGAATTCTAACTCCTGGAGCGAGTATCCCTCGTGAAAGGGATATCGCGACATATCAGAGGACGTATTCTAGACACGTCACATGGCAATCTACGACCTGAACAGAGATTTCGTCTCGTAGGAGGGAGATTGACGAGATACGAATTCGGGAAAGAAAAAGGGGAGCCGCTCCCAAGGCTTCCCTATCCCCCGATTCGTATGCGTGCCTGGCGCCAATCCTGGCGCCATCTGTATTCCTTGTAGCGTACACGAGGTGCTACAGATACTGTATGTAGGGAGGGGTCCTACAGCCCTTTCTTAGAAAGGCAAGGGCGGGTCCATCAGGACGACATGGCCATCTCACCCAAAAATAGATTTTTCGCTTCGCTCAAAATCCGTTTTTTGGGCTCAAGCCATGTCGTCCTGATGGAAGTGTACCAGAGCATTACTGTATCTGTGGATTCTCAGAACGTGCCGTACTCCCCGGAGATAATTTTTTCCCGGTCGACTAGACCTAGAGACCTAAGATGTTACCGTTATACATCTTTTCAACTAACTATAAACTATGTTAGAGCTTCCTGCCCCCTACAGGGAAGAGTCCTACTAGACTCTGGAAAAGTCTCGAAGAGTACATATATCTATGTACGAATACCAGGCAAGCTAATATAGTGGTCTCGCCCTATATTAAGTAAAGCATAGTTTGTAAAGGACCACTGCATCAATATGAAATATCGACCAGTTTTCCGCACAATACTTGTATTGGACAAAGGTTTTATATCCGCATAGGAGGAAAACCAATGTAACATAGCTTGCATAAAGGAACAATTCTATTAGAATTATCCCAGATAAGGTACATAGAATGAATGCTCAATTATACCAGTAAATTGACACAGGTGAAGGAGACGCAAGGTTCTCAAGAACCAGATTATTGACAGGCAATAAATAGACAGGTTAACCACAATTATATATATATATATATATATATATATATATATATATATATATATATATATATATATATATATATATATATATATATATATATATATATATATAAGAAGAGGATAACCCAAAACTTTAAGCATAAGTATGATAGTAAACAGGGCTTGTTTGTCTGAAAGAAAAACATTAGATGCCACTTTTAAGATACCGAGGTATCAAAGTCATAAAAGCCTGTATTACAAATCAATGACATTAGCGTTAGAAACGCTCGGCACACATGTCTGCACTTATGCTAGGTTCACCTTCGGAAATGGAACAGTCTGGATGGGCAACACAGTGCCCTCACTTAGTTTGTAGTACAGTATGTAACTACACACTCACCCTGGAATTAATCGTCCCAATTAAGACCACTGTTCCTCGCAGAGTTAAACAGTAGGGTTAACACCGCGACCCACTGCTACCACAGATCTCTTTTAGTTCCTCTACTTGCTTCGCATAGTGGCGAAAGAACACTCTGGAAGACTTCCAGCCAGTGTATGAACGGAGATGTTCAAAATCCATGCAATTAAAGAAATTTAAGAATGAGGCAACTTTCCTCGGATCGGGACCTGCGGGTGTATTGTCAGGATCCGCTCTGCGAAAAAAATATGTGATTTTCGCTCTGAGTTGATTCAGAGATAAATTTGAGCCTGATGTTTCTCCCCTGAATAGTTGACCACCCTTGAAGTCTGAAGTTCTATGAAGATAGACCTTTAGGCATTCTACTGGACATAGAGATGCATCTTCTTTCAGAGGGCAGATTCTCCAGGGACCCCACCTGTTGGTGGGTAACTCATTCTTGGCGAGAAACGTAGGATCCGGAAACAGGTTCAGTTCTTCCCCATCCAGGAACTGAACACGACCTGCCTCTCTCGAGAGGCTACAATCTCACTAACCCTGGCCCCGGACGCGAGTGCAAATTAGGAAAATAATTTTTTGTGTCAAATCCTTTAACGCACATTCTTCATTGCTCAACAGAGAAGCGAAATGAAGAACTTGTCTAAAGACCATGAAATGGGCTTTGGAGGTGCTGAAGGTCTGAGCCTAGCACAGGCTTTCGGGACTTTATTAAAGATCTCGTTACCTAGGTCGACCTGGAAGGCATATAGAATGGGTCTTGTCAAAGCAGACTTACACGCTGAAATCGTGTTAGCTGCCAACCCTTGACCATGGAGGTGGGGAAAAAAGATAAGCAGAAGTCTGTCAAGATCTCCTGCGGAATCTTCGCCTTGACAAAAGGCCACCCATTTTCTCCAAGATGACTCATATTGCCTTCTAGTAGATTTGCATTTATATTCCTCAATGAAGTCTATACTGGCTTTCGAAATCCCGAAACGCTTTCTCACCGCTAGGGAGAGAAAATCATGAACTGCAGGGTCCGGGTTTTCTGTAATGAAGCGCAGACAGTTGACTTCTGGACTCGCTGGGTCAGAACTGGATCTGGTAGTGGTACAAACTTCAGCTACAGTTCCAATGCCAGGAGGAACCACACGCTGTTCGGCCACTTGTGGGCCACTATTGCCGCTACCCTTTGAAGGATCTCAGTTTGTTGAGGACCCTCAACAGAAGGTTGTGAGGAGGGAACAGATAAATCTTGGACCATCTGTTCCAGTCGAGGGACATCGCGTCCACTGCTTCCGCTAAGGGGTCCTCGTACGGGGCACGTACAGGGGCAACTTCTTGTTGTGTTTCGTCGCAAAGAGGTCTATCTGCAGTTCTGGGACTGATTCAGAATGAAGGAGAATGATCCTGCGTCTAAGGACCATTCCGACTCTATCGGTGTGAACCTGGATAGAGCGTCCGCTGTCACATTGCGGACTCCTTGAAGGTGAACTGCCGACAGGTACCACTTCTTCTTTTCCGCCAATCGGAAGACGGCCAACATCACCTGGTTGAGAGGTGGTGACCTCGATCCTTGTCGATTCAAGTATCTTACAACTACCTCGCTGTCTATTACCACTTTATGTGGAACGAATGACGCGGGGAGACTTTCTTTAAGGTAAGGAGCACTGCCCTAGCTTCTAGAAAGTTTTATGAGAAAGGTCTTGAATAGCCTGGACCAAGTCCCCTGGACTTTTTTCCGATGAGAGTGACCTCCCCATCCCTCCTTTGAGGCGTCTGAGTGAATCGTCACCGACGGGGGAGGTGGCTGAAGAAGAACCTGACTTCTTTAGATGTCTGGCTTGGGACCAAGGCCTGAGAAGAGTACTTAGCCGAAGCGGCTGGTCTTCTCAGATCTCTTCACGCGTTTGATGCATAACTTCTCCAAACTCCGATTGCATCCTTTAGCTGTGCTCTTAGCACTGGGTCTGTCACCGAAGCAAACTGGAGAGAGCGCAGTACTCTCTCCTGCTCGTGTCTTGATATCCTTTCGGAATCTTGAAGTCTCTTGACAGAACCCGCTATCTCCTTCCTTTTCTTCGCTGGGGTGGAGAAACGGTGTGACAAGAGGTCCCAGTGGATCTTAGCCACTGGAACTTTTGAGATGGAGGAAGTCGAGACTTTTTCTGTTGATCTTGAAGCCTAGGTACTCTAGGAACTGGATCACTGACTGGAAGCTTGCAAGCATTCTGTCTCGGATGCTGCCCACACCAACCAGTCGTCCAGGTAGGCTACTACCTGAATTCCCTTTAGGCGAAATTGTTTGAGAGCTACGCTCGCAAGCTTCGTAAAAATCCTTGGGGCTATGTTTAGCCCGAATGGCATGGCTCCGAAGGCGTATAGTCTTCGCTGTAGCCTGAACCCTAGGTAGGGGGAGAGTCGATGGCTAATTGGAATGTGCCAGTAGGCATCTGACAAGGGTATAGAGACGGAATATGCCCTCTTGGGCAGTAAGGTCCTTATGTGTTGCAGTGTTAGCATTTTGAATTTGCAATTCACTATGAACTTGTTAAGTGGCGACAAGTCCAGAATGACTCTGAGCTTTTCCGAGTCTTTCTTGGGAACACAAAACAGCCTCCCTTAGAAATTGATGGGCTTCACCCTTTTTCTCCAACCGTTCTTGAACGTACTCCTCCATAACGGGGGTGGAGTGTTGGAAAAACCGAAGGTACGGGGGTGGAGTGCTGTACCAGCTCCCGCCCAATCCATTCTTGAGTAGGCTGTGGGCCCAGGGATCGAAGGTCCACCGATCCCGAAATTTCAGAAGTCTCCCTCCTACCGGTATCACCTCACTTGGACTGCCGTCCTGAGGTCTTGCCTTCCTGACCACGACCACCCCTGAATCCCCTTCCCCTTGAGGGGCGTCTAGACGAGCCTCTGGCTGCTCCTCTAGGCTTTGCTCGGAAGGAAGTAGACTGCCCTTCGAACGCTGGGGTGAATGCCGTGGACTGTGTCGACACGGCCTGGGGTACCCACTGAAAGGTGGTCGGGGTTTGTGCCACGATCTGGGGCACTGGGGGCAATGGCAATTGCAGTTGCTGTTGCTGTCTAAGAGGCTTGGCTGGCCGAGACGGTAGCCTAGTCCTCATAGTCTTCCTCTTTGGTTGAGGACCCTCATCCGGGGAAGACTTTCTTTTGATAGCCAGGTCCCACTTCTGGAGAAGGTTTCTATTCTCCAAGGTGGCTTTATCAAAAACTTCTTTGACCAAGTCGGTAGGGAAAAAGGTCTTTTCCCCAAATGTTGGAGGAGATTAGTTTCTTTAGCTCGTGCCTCACTGTAGCCGAGGTAAACACGAACTCCCTACAAGCTCTCCTTGCCTTGACGAAGCCATAAAGGTCCTTCGTCACTGTGGCCAGATGAGGCTTGGCCACTACCATGAACATTTCATGGACCTTGGGGTCACTTGCCATCGTCTCGAGAGTAGTCTGAAGAGACATTGAGGCAGTCAGTCTTTCTTTTGTATCGAACTCACTTCGCAAAAGAAAGTCAGACAGCTTAGGGAGGTCCTTGCCGAACTGACGTCCGGCAATATCAGCCTCCAACTTTCCCACTTAGAACGTAAGATGGACGTCCTTCCAATCTTTGTGGTCCATAGGCAGGGCCAGCGACAAGGGTTTACACTCCTCTAGGGAGGGGCAAGACTTGCCGGCCTCGATTGCTTTTAGTACAGCCAGAAACCCTTTCTGTAAAAGGGGGAAGGCTCTAGTAGGCGAGGACACAAAGGAAGGGAGCTTCCTATTCAATGCAGCTACCTTTGAGTTAGAGAAGCCCCTCTCTTTCATCGAAGATGAAAGTAGAGCTTGAGCCTTAGCATGGTCATCACTATGACCTCCTTCGGCTCTGCCTCCTCCTTTGAAGCTGGTTCCTTCCTCAGCCGGACATAACAGTCCGGATATGGTGCCTTGCTGGGCCAGAATTCCACCCTCAAGGGGAACTGAGCCCAGCATATCCGAGATGACGATCTTTCCAGTCGTCATCGACATGTGCTCAGCATACCTCCATGGGTTAGCATCCGAGCACAAAGGAAGGTCTTTCACATTGAGCTTTTCTGGGGCCCATGTGATTCTGCAAGGCACTGCATTCGCAGATCCATTGCAGCCGCCTTCTCCTGATTCTCCTTCTGCATTTGTTGGATCATTCCAACAATAGAAGAGAGGGCCTGTCCCAGCTCTACTGGGAGACCGGCCGATGTAGAGGGGCTTGAACTTCATCCTGGGCTTCTGCAAGGAGGTCTTCCTCCTGACACCCGTCCACATCAGATATCCTGTCATTTAGCTGGATGTCTTGCATCGCGACCGCGACTTCAGCATCCACCTGGATCTGAACTTAGGGGATCTCCTCTTGAGGCTGGGGAATCACTGCATCAGCTGATGCCTTAGGGAAAAGATACGCCCTCATCTTCTCACTTGGGAGATAAGGGCCAAAAGTGTACTTTTGGAAGCCCCTTACCCAGGTACGAAGCTTCTTCCTAGCTATTTAAATGTCTCATTAATCAGGTTAGTGCACACAGTACATACCTGAGGGTCCCAATACCGGAGATCATCCTTGGAGACAGCGTATGCTGCGTGTCTCCTACAAAACTCATGTCCGCAGAGGTTCTTGCTGCTGACATTGCAGAAAGCACTTCCCCACTTCGGAGTGTCCTTCTGTAAAGAGAAGAAATTTCCATGAGTACCAAGTGAACTATGTATCACTGGATATGCATAGTATAGCATAACAATTCAGAAATTAAAGACACACACTTGTGTTTCCCTCACAACCCATTGCTGCAGCCTTCCAGATAATAAAATCAAAATGGTTTATCTCTACTAGAGTAACCAATGCAAAGTTTCCAGAGGAAACAGGTGGAGCTCACACCTAGGCAATGATTTTAAAATCCGGGATAATAGACAGGGAAGAACTCTGCTTCTTGTCTGAAGGCAACAGCAAAGGGCCGTGCAAGAAAACACAATAGTGTTAGAAGATACAGTGCTGTACCTAAACTTTTACTATAGTTTTCTTCTTACTGTATATGCTATACAGAAGAATACTAGTACAGTATAGGAGGATGTGTGCCGGCCTGCCTCTGCCGGCCGGCACACACCACAATTAGCTTTAAAGTATACTACTTAACAGCTATAGGGCGGCAGTCCTCTGGTTCAAATGCCTGTGCCGGCGGCAGCAGCTGCCGGCCAGCAACAGCCAGTGTTGGCCGGCAATGATTGCCGGCCAGCAACTACACAAGGTAGTACCTAGCTGCCGGCCACACTCTTGGTGACCGGCAGACAAGGACTGACATAAGCCGGCCGGCAAAGGTACAAGACCGATGCCAGCCGGCAGCAAAAGAACCAGAAGACTACACCTGCCCGGCTGCCGGCCTATGAGGCCGGCAGCCGGGACAGGTACAGCACTAGAAGAAAATAGAATGTACACAACCCCCCGAGCCCGGCAACCGAAAGAGTGCATATAAGGAAGGGGAGAAACTTAATTCAGGCTTTCTTGACCAATGCCGTCCGGCTCTGCCGGAAGGCATGGATGAGGGACCAAGAGAGGTCCGGGCAGCACTCGAAAACATAAGACCCTTGCCGTCCAGCATCTCTGCCGGCCGGCAATGGGCTTAGTCAATTCCACATCCCAACCTATACTAGGTCCAGAAGTAGAATGACGTACAGTACAGTAATACCCCTGCCGGCCAGCTCTGCCGGCCGGCAAGGTACAGTACAGTAATGGCTAGGCCATTACGGAGATAGAGGGGGAAGGGACAAGAGGGTCCTGCCAACCTTGCTTTAGTGACAGATCACCCGCAGCCAAGAACTTTGTCTTAGCCTAAGGGAGATCTAAGGGAAAGGGCCAGCACAGTAGTATAATACTTGCCAGCTTCCAGAGCACCAAAGCAAGGAAGGCGTTGCTACTCCCAAGGGAAGATTTTATCCTCCCCGAGAACAGCAAGAGGACTTAGTCTGGTCGATCACAAAAGAAGGAATCATAACTTACAGAAACCTTCGATAGTGACCTAAGGGAGCTAAGCTCCCTTTGTAAGTGTTAGGTCAGCGAGGGAGACTCTGCCCCAAGCCAGACAACACGGACTCAGACTAAAAACTCTGTTGTTCTGTCCCTCTTTGAACCAGACTTTGCTGGAACAGGAAGGTACAGTAACACCCTAGTATAGTTTTATCGAAAATAAATTCGGAAAAAACCACTTAGGGATAAGCCCAAGGCTTAAACAGAGGGAAAGGGATTGCATACCTTCTCCGAAGAAAAGAAAGCAACCGGGGAGTATAATAAAGTATACTAAGGCTCCATAAGCAATTAGCCTAGGCACCAAGAGAATCGATTACCTAATTCACCGAAACTCTCACGTATACAA
>NC_090725.1:223565132-223570132 GCF_036898095.1 Palaemon carinicauda | reverse complement strand
TATGGTTCTATCGTCGCCTCTCCTCTCAGCTAACTCCGCCCACCTCCTCTCGTAACATTAAAAAAAAAGGATAAGTTTAGTTGAGAACCTTCATGTAATTTCCAACCACGTGGAAACATGATGCAATCCCTCGTGTGTGTCGTACAGCATACCCTTCAACAAGATACATAAGACTTCGTAACCAAACTATGTGAAATAGAGATTTAATTCTTTAAAATAACGTAAATTTACACATACAGAACTGAATGAAAATATAATCAAATGAATGATGATAGTTTTATGTAATTTGCATAACTTTACTTAATCCTATATGTGTGGGCCCCATCTTACGAGCTTGCTATACATCTCTTAAATACATGAATGAAATAAGTGAATAGAATAGTCTACTTATGTTATGGACTAAACTTTTAATCATATGGACAATTCTATGTTACCTTTAAGGTAGAAATAAATAAAAATTTCACAATACATAATTTTTTAGGTTAACCAATTAAAATTTACAGCAATACATAGCTTTTATATTCAATCATTATAAAGTGAATGAAAAATGTTGGTCGAGCTAGATAGGAATAATACATTCTGAGAGACAACTCCCCAGTGATAATGACACAATCAATGTAGAGGTGATGCAGAGCCTCCCGAATCCACTGCTGATTAGCCCCACTCCTAGCTATTCTGAAAACCGTAAATAAACGATTTGTAAATTTTATCAAAACACAGTAAAATATGGGTAGAAAAGCCTTAGAAAATTTATACTCGGTATATGAAGCCAGACAGATGTCAAATGCAAAGCTGTGAAGTGGAAAAGGCCTTTACAAAACTAAACTATCTAACACCGCAATATCTCCGGACAACATATTGATAAACGAAGGGCAAGATTATTATGGTAGGTAAGAAATACAGGATAATCTAAATTGTTACCGTGACTTAACCAAAATATAAGTTTAATTTTTCTAACCCCTAGAATATAAAAAGCTGACTGATTTCTGGACTTTAAACCAAGTTAAATATGGCAATAGACCTTTTATAATATTTAAGAAAACAGATCAGCTAAGGACTTTATTTTTGGTGGGTCGAGAGCAAAGGGGAAACCTTAAGCAAAATTGTTACTTGAGTAGATGTGTCTTAAATCACCAGATAAATACCGCATCCCACCTTCAGGGTGATATACCTCAAGCACATCCATTCCAGCGAATATTGCGAAGAAAGCCATGTATCATGATATTAGGCGATTCATTGAAGTCGATTTATGATTTCCAGACAGGAGCTGTCCCTGGACTATGGTTCACTTATGTCCTCATTGTTTCATGCCGTCCAAACCAACACGATGATGAACTGGGCAAAAGGACATTTATACCCCCAATATCGAGGAGAGTAAGAAGCTCTTCGTCTTTACCAGATGGTGCCTTCCTTTCCCCTGTTATTCGTTAATTCGGAACTTCAGTTTTCAACTCTCCCTTCCGAAATTTTTCTGAGAAAAATGAGTAGGCAACAGTACGATTGTTCAAAACAAACAAGTGGTTTTCCCACTATAAACAGAGGCAAACATGTCATTTGAACAGATGGTTATTTACATAATTAACAATATAATTTGACATAGGAAAATATAAAAGAAACTTAGTTTAAAATTCCAAACATCAGATTTTTAACCTGAAACCCTAAGACGCTAACTCAAAAGATACATTTATTAACAATTTAAACCCCCATTGCTATTATTATCATCATTAATATTGCTAAAAAAAATCAAATCCATTACTTGAAATTTACTAGCGGCCCCCAAAAAGATTATTAATTCTGAGCCCGAGATAGATAATCTGCAACCCCGTTCTCTTTACAAATATATGATTTACATCAATATAATGTTGCAAACATAAAGACTATCTAGTTAACCTTTGGTTATTATTCTTTATTTTATTAACATAAGTTAAAGGATTGTCGTTTGATTAAACCGTAATTTCTTTATTCTGTGGTCTATTTACATAAACTTCAAACTTTCTTATTGCTTTGATTAGCGCTAGCAGTTCCTTTTCAACTGTCAAGTAGGCTCATTGATGCTTCTTCAGTTTCGACGACATAAAATAGACAGGGGGAAGAATTCTTTCCCTGTCTTCTTGCAATAGGGCAGCCCAAATTTCATTGTCCGACGTATCCACTTGGATAAGGAATTTCTTGTTGAAATCTGGTGCTTGCATTATCGGTTTCGAGATTTATATGGCCTTTATCTCGTCAAAGGATTCCTGGCACTCGCTGGTCCATACAAACTTTATCTTAGGGCTAGTCAAGTTTATCAAGGGTGCGACTACCGCCGAAAAATTCGGGCAAAACCGTCTGTAGAATCCTGCCATTCCTAAATTTTGTTGTAATTACCTCCTCGTTTGGCGGGGGGTGTGGTGAAGCCTTCCTTATTGTTTTGACGTAAGCGGCTACCGAGACGATTCGCCCTCGCCCTACTTCAAATCTTAAGTAGTGAACTATTGGCTATCCAAATTCGCTCTTCTCTAGGTTAATCGTCAGATATGCTTCTCGTAACTTTTGAAATACCTTCTACAGGATTCGGAGATGTTCTTTCCAGTTCGATGAATATATCTTAATATTGTCAAGATATACTCCTACTCCTTCAATTGATCCTAGAAGGTTATACATCACTCGTTTGAAGGTGGCGGGTAGGTTCATTAGACTGAATGACATGACTGTGTATTAGACTAAATGGCATGACTGTATATTAATATAGCCTGAACGGTGTTATAGAAGCTGAAAATAATTTTGTGTTGTCGTCCAAAGGAATCTGATAATAGCCTTTTAGCAAGTTAATCTTAGAGACAAATCTCGCTTATCAAATGTTATCGAGTAGTGGTCTATGAGTGGCAGTGGATAATTGTGGGCCACACTGATCGAATTCAACTTTCAATAGTCTGTACACATCCTGAAAGATCCGACAGGATTTTTCACGAGCAAGCATGGAAAAAAGTAAGGGCTAGAGATTTCTTTGGCTAATCCATTTTGCACTAAATATTCCACTTCTTTTCTCATGACCTCTTAGTCATATAGCAACAAACAATACGCGCGTTGTTTGAATGGTCTTTAGGTGGTCTTAAGGTGTAACTCATGCCTCGTCAAGTTGGTTCTTTTTGGGAGGTCTGAGAAAATTTCAGGGACACTTTTAATCAATCTGCTTAATTCCTCTTGCTGCTCCTTGTTCAAGAGTTGATTTCTCTTCTAAGTTCCTAATGATGGACTAATTATTCACTGTGCTTACAGCCCATACCTCACATTCATCGTCGACTTCCGTGGATGGATTAGTTTGCGACAAACATACTTGTGAAGCTTCGGTCACGTTTTCGCTCAGGTATGGTTTCAATAAGTTAACATGTACCTTCCTTTGGTTTTTCTTTCTTCCTGATGTTTCAATAATGTAGGTAAGGTCATTGATTTTCTCCAAAATCCACAATGGTCTTTGGAACTTGTTAGTGAGAGGTAATCTCTTTATTGGTAAGAAAACCAACATCTGTTGTTCTTACTTTTCATATCAAACCTTTTTTTCATTTTTCCTTGGCTCGTTTTCAGGTTTTCAACGAAAAACTTTCTTATCTCGCCGATCATTTTCTCAAGTTCTTGACATATTCTCCATCCGTTCCTCTCGATCTTTCCATTTTTCTGCCAACATTTTAATCAGCCACCATACTTCTCGTCCAAACACCATTTAATTCGGGCTACATACCATGCTTTCTTGATAAGCATTGTGACCTCAAATAACATCAAAGGTAGTTCGATGTCCCATTCATATCCTGTTTCATCGCAGTACTTTGTTAACATGCTCTTTAGTGTTTGATAAAATCTCTATAATGTACCTTGGGTCTCCGGGTGATAGGCAGTAGATAGTTGTTGTCTCGCAACCAATAGTTTCACCACGTCCTGAAACAATTTTGACGTGAAATTGTTCCTCGGTCACTCTGACTGATTTCTGGAATACCAAACTTGGTAAAAAAGTCTACTAACATCTCGGCAATTACTTTGGCACGGATGTTCCTGATGGGTATGGCTTCTAGGTATCTTATCACTGGACAAGTCAAAGTTAATATATATTCATGACCTTTGTTTGTTCTCGGTAATGGCCCTACAATGTTGATTATTACCTTGCTGAAGGGTTCTCCTCGTGCTTCAATTGGGTGTAAGTGAGCCTTCTTGATATACTCGTCAGGTTTTCCAGCCATCTAACAAACGTGACATGCACGGCAAAACTGGCTCACATCCTTAAGCCAGGCTAGAAAAAGTGTCTCATAATCTTCTCTGTTGTCTTTCTTATTCACATGTGTCCCGTCTCAGGTGCTACGACGATCACCTTTCTTCTCGGGGGTGTGGGAATCATAATTTGACGGTATAGGCTCCATTTGGCATTCCCAGGGATATAAACGGGTCAATGTTTACTTATAATCAATCCATCCTTGTGGTAATAACAGGTGGGAGACTGCTGAATCTCCGTCTCATCAACCACACGGTAAAATGATTCCGTTAATGTTGCAACTTTCCTTTTCAATCCTGTCAGCCTTTTCTGACTCACTTGTCTTACTTCTGTTGCTGAGCTTTCTATTTCTTCCATGTCCATAGCTTCCTAGGCTTCCAGTTCATTTGTTTGTCGTTCCTCTTCTATCGGCTCTCTCAGGAGCTCTCCTCTTGCGTATTATCATGGTAAACCTCTTCTTCCGTAAATAAATCTACCAAGTTCTTCTAAAGTGGTTTCTCCATTACAATTGGACAAGCACAAACGGCGCTCCACTAACCTCATTTCCCAATCAGAATTCTATTCCTTCGACAGCCAATGTATCTTTTACCGCAAAACCAAAATGACCTGTCACCAACTGGCATGACAGTTTCAAATGGGAAGTATGTGTGACCTCCTCACCTCTTATACCCTTCAAAATGACAGAATCTCTTGTGAGAGACTACTCCTCCATTGTGTGTGTGCCTCACGTTACCACACTATGGTTACATTCCATGTCACG
>NC_090725.1:223557632-223560132 GCF_036898095.1 Palaemon carinicauda | reverse complement strand
GAGGGTGGTGTGGAAGTTTTCGAGGGGAAAGTCTTCCCAACGGAGGGACGTACAGGATGTCTTACATGCTTGATACTCTGGATCCTGTCGTTGGGCTTCAGCCAGGGTGTTGTAATCCAATCCCAGTTGAACCGCAGCCAACGTCTTTCTTGACAGGGCATCGGCAATCGGATTCATTTTCCCAGGGACGTATTGAAGGGTGCAATTGTATTTAGCCACGGCGGAGAGATGTCGGCGTTGCCGGGCGGACCAGGCATAAGACTGTCGAGTAAAGGCGTGCACCAGAGGCATGTGGTCTGTGCGAATGACGAAGGGCGTACTTTCGAGTAAAGGCGTGCACCAGAGGCATGTGGTCTGTGCGAATGACGAAGGGCGTACTTTCTAAGAAATGGCGAAAGTGACGGACAGCCAAGTGCACCGCCAGCATTTCTCGATCGAAGGTAGAATAACCCGATTCTGCCTTGGAAAGTTTTCTGCTAAAGAATGCCAATGGGCGGGGCAAGCCGTTGACCATCTGCTCGAGTACTGCACCAATAGCAACGTCACTGGCATCGGTGGAGAGAAGGAGAGGGGCATGTGGGATAGGAAAAGTGAGAGCCTCAGTAGTTGATTGGGCCTTCTTTGCATTGCAGAAGGCTGCATCTTGAAGGGGACCCCACTTCCGGTCCTTCGGCTTGCCCTTGAGGGAGGTGTAGAGGGGAGCAAGAGTGGCGGCAATGGCTGGCAGAAATTGGCGATAATAGTTGATCATGCCCAAGAATTCCTGCAGAGCTTTGACCGTCGAGGGCATGGAAATGTTCTGAACGGCTGCTACCTTCTCAGGGAGGGGTGGACTCCTTCAGGAGTGATGCGGTGCCCTAAGAACGACACATCGTTGGCGCCAAAGGTACACTTGTCGTACCGGACTACAAGGCTGTTTTGGTGTAGGCGGTCGAGCACGATGCGTAGGTGACGGAGGTGTTCCTCATTTGAGGAGGAAAACACAAGTATGTCGTCCACATAACATACAGAGAAAGGGAGGTCCCCTAAGATGCCATCCATGATACGTTGAAACGTGGCCCCAGCATTACGAAGGCCAAAACAGGAGTGATTGAAGGTGTATATACCAAACGGAGTGGTGATGGTAGTCTTGGGGATGTCTTCTGGGTTCATAGACACCTGATAATACCCCTTCAGGAGATCGAGCGTAGAGAAAACCTTCGCTTTGTGCAGGAAGGAGGTCACATCGGCAATAATTGGGAGGGGGTAGTGATCCGGTTCTGTTTGCATGTTCAGGCGCCTGTAATCCCGGCACAGACGGAGGGAGCCGTCTTTCTTTAGAACGATGTGTAAGGGTGACGACCATGGGCTGCAGGCCTTTTGGCAAAGGCCCATTTCCTCCATTTCGGTGAACGTCTGTTTGGCGGCTGCCAATCGTTCTGGTGCCAGACGTCTGAATTTTGCGAAGACTGGTGGTCCCGTCGTCTTAATATGGTGATAAATACCGTGCTTGGCAGGAACCGTGGGCGTTTGGCGAAGTTCAGGACGGAAAACATCCGGGTACGATGTGAGGAGGTGGGCGTAGGCATTCGTGGGTGTGCTAATGTGGAGAGCGAGGTTAGAGGGGGCGGGTTGAAGAGATGTCGACAAGTATGAGTCTGCGTTGACCAATCGTTGGTGGGCGACATCGACCAGAAGGTGGAAATGAGAGAGGAAATCCGCACCGAGGATTGGCATTGTGACGTCATCAACGAGAAACTTCCAATTGAATTTACCGTTTCTGAACGATAATGTGAGGTTCTCATAACCGTAGGGTGGTATCGCAGATCCGTTGGCAGTTACCAAGCAGACGTCGGTAAAAGAGAACGACAAGCACCCGTGTCTACCAAAAATCGCACTCCCGTTCCTGCATCCTGTAAAAAGAAAAGATTAGAAACACGGGAGCCCACCGCCACGAGCGATGGCCTATTTACACGTTTTTTGGCCACTGACAATCCTCGGCACATTTCTTGGCAGTTGCCCCAAATCTGAAGTGGTAGTAGCAAAACTGCGGCGGATGGGAGGTAGTAAGTGGCTGTAGAAGTCGTTTGTTGGGGCGCGATTGATTGGTGGGTGGTGGGCGGCTTTTTCTCTGCTTCGGCACGTCACGGTGTGGGCATGTATGTCCTACGACATTCATGTTAGCTTCGGTTGACGTTGAATAGGCATCCTCTTCGTCAGGGTTAGAGGCGTTGATGGAGGTCTTGAAGTTGCTGTCCATAAGGGCGTCGGCTTTGGTCATCAAGTCCTTTATGGGTAAACTATCCCCATCGGGTTTGGCAGCGCGTATAGGTCCGGGTAAACGGCGTATCCAAAGGGCACGACGTAGGTTCACCTCACGAGGAGAGCCGTCTGCGGCAGGTTGAAGGCGAGCGATACTGGTCATTTCCCTGAGGGCAAGCGAAGCCCTTTGGTCCCCCAACGGTTATTGCGAGAGCTTGAAAAGCTTTGCTACACGGGCGGCTGTCTACGGTGAGTACTG
>NC_090725.1:223547632-223552632 GCF_036898095.1 Palaemon carinicauda | reverse complement strand
ATAAATGAAAGGAAGAAGGTTCCTTGAGGAGATATGAATCTTGTTGGTAATTTTGAAGGATAATGCAAGTCGCAGTGATATAAAATAAACCTGTTTATCCCCTGGAAAGTGTCTTGATGGTCAACAAAGGATCAAAAGAAAATTAGCGTAAGCTAATCTTATCTAATTTTTAGTTATAACAGGCACATGGATAACACTGATAGGATGGACCAGAACATCAACATTCATCCATTAGGATGAAAAAGTGTTGATGGCCAACATTTTCTCGGAGGATTGTCACGACAATTCAAAACTCCAAGCTCCTGTATAGTGTTTATGAAAGAAACCTTCCACTGTGGTCATGCGTATATTACATTGCAAGAACATGCTTCCAGTAAGGAGAGCCATGCAAAGAGAATTATCTCCGGAATTTCCCGATGTGTATTATGATAATATTGGTCACCTTCTTTAACACTTTCGAACACAGGCATGGTAAAGTGCTATTTCTTCTTGCATATATCGTCGTTCATAAGAATGTATGAAATGTTGTATTATATTGCGTGTGAAATGTTTCGAATATCATAGTATCACTCTTTGAAACACTGTTATTCATAGCATCTGGTTTATTATTGAGTGATATCAAGGACTTTCCCTCAAAATATTCAAGTGAATTACTTTACTTGGTAAACATGTTTCAGCTTAATTTCTTTTTCCTTTTACAGCAACTATCACAATTTTCTGTCAAACATCTAACTCTCAAAAGTAAGAACTATTAACTTCTCTTAATCAAGTACTATGTACCAACCGTGTTTCACACAATTGTACATAATTCCTTTTGTATATATTATGCTTGTATCTTCGCTCCTCCCTCGCACTAAAACGAACATGAAAATTCCTGTCTGGTTTTTCCTCTGTAATATTGTCTTTTTTGTGAACTTGTTATGTCCTGTTGCCTTGAGGTTTTGTATATAAGGAGAGTGTTCCACAATAATATAACTCAGTCGTTTCCAATCTGCCTTTGAGTTCACACCCTTACTCGGCGCCGTCACAACTATCAGCAACTACATTAATGAGGCTTATTATTAAAAAAAAATCATCTGTAAATTACAAAAGTCTTTGTAATATTCTGTAATAAACATTATTTAATGTCCTGTTTCTGATACATTTTCCTAGTAATGACAAAATACCAACAGACTTTATCACAATAAATTGTCTTGTCAATAAAACGTGTACCCCCTTAATTGCCTGATATATTGTAGGTCCTATTTTTGGGCTCAAGCCATGGTGTCCTGATGGAAGGTTCCTTTTTGGTAGCTTCCTTGGGTAAATAACTACTAAGATATTCCCAGAGAATTTAACCACAGGTTATCACAGAATTCTAACTTCTGGAGCGAGTATCCTAAAGGTTTCCCTTTTAAGACATCGTATATCAACAGGGGACGCATGTATTAACGCGCCACATAGCTATCTACACCCCGAACAGAGTTAATGCTTCGGTGTGTAAAGGCGGAGAATAGCTGGGAGCCGTTCCATAGCTAATCTCATCCGTGGCTACTTTTGGTACTCGAGACGTAAACAAACGGGCGCCATTGCTTAAATGACGTCACGTCCGTCTTCATCCTTTGTACAGTAGCTCGCCTTACTTAGACGGATTTTCCCTGTGCTATCTTTATCGCCTTGCATCTTTATCATGTCGCTACCTTCGGCCTCGCCTTCTTCTGGAAAGTTGAGTACAAGGTTCCAGTATTGTTTAGTTAAGCTCTGACCGTAAAGTAAATATTACTTTTCGAGATAATTGTTGTTTTGTGGCAGAGCTGTGCCTCTACCGGACCCGCCATTTTATGGCGTCGTTGTTGTTCTGCATGCCTTATTTAGTTAGCCACAACAACGCTTCCGGCCTTATTTACTAATCGATAACATTAGTTTATTTAGTCTTCATAGCTAGGAACTTTTATATCGTGTTTTGACGCTTTTTTACCGGTCATCGATTGACCCCATACCAGTTGGCTACTATAGCCCCCAGGCCAGAGCGCCTATATATTAGTGTTCATGCATGATTTTATCAGTGATCCTAGGCTTACTTATGAAGATAGTGGCATTATTTTACAATACTATTGACTGTGATGCAAGTGTTTTTCGCCTTCAGGGACCATATAGGGGATAGGTTAGTTAGTGTGCCTTCCTAACCTAACCCACATGTAGGACCCCTATATGCTTCCTTCATCCCCCTGCCCTTGGACATTCCCTCTGTGTAGCCTTGCTCCCCTTACCACGTAAGGGGATCAAGCTCTTACCAGAGTATGTTATCGCCTCTCTGTCCTCCCTAAGGGAATGAACCCCCCTTAGGGTTGCGCCTGAGAGTGAGGAACGGCTAGTCTTTCCTCTATTGCTAGGACTAAGTCTACGACTGTCCTGCGATAGCGATATGTCTTCTATCCTTCCTAGTTCAGGACGTTCATCCCTGCTCTAGGTTAGGTTTTGGAAGGGTAATTCTGTTCCTTGCTGAAACTGTACCCATGCACCGTTTCAGTCAGGCTGCCTTACCTTAGGTTAGGGAGTGTCCTCCCTTCCTTAGTGGCCGCTCTGGTACAGAACCCCTTCCATGGAAGACTCTTCTCTTCTCCCCTCCCCACCTATCTTTTGTATAGCCTAGCCTATACTTAGGTTAGTCTATACCCATCTGTCCCCTGTCCTACAACTCCTCCTTAGGGTGGAGTGATAGGGCTACCTTGAGCTTCTGTGTACAGTCCGCTCTGGTACATATACCCTTCATAGTGTCCTATGGGGTTAGCCACTGGATGTGTTCTGTATACAGGGGTCTCCCCCTCTTTGGGTGTCCCCTAGCCCTCCCTTGGGCTACCCTAGCTCGCGGTCCTCTGCGGCCCCTGCTTCTGGGTGATAGAGCCAGCCTCTATCATGGGTACACCCTCTCAGGGGGGGATGTCTGGGAGTCCATGGCTGGACTCCTTACATCCCTCCCTCTGTCTCTTTCACTATCCCTTGCCGCCTCCACTGTCGGCGATACCCACCTCCTACCTTGGTGACTCACCCCATACCCCCATGGCCGCCAGTCCTCCGTGTGCCGGGGGACTGCCGCCTGCCGCGGCTTCCAGCCGATGACTCTCCCCCCTCCCCATAGCTTGGCCGTCCGCCGGCCGGCCGGCCCCCGGAGTGCCGGTATCCACTGCCGGCAACCCGGTTCTGCTATAACCATCCTTGTTCCTGTCACCAATCTGGCATCCTCCGGCTGCCGGAGCCGCTGCTCCCTCTGCCGGCGTGCCGCCGTTGTGCCGGCGGCCGCCACCCTGGTATTACTCTTGACTTATATTGTCTGTCCTAATGCCAGAAACTCTGCTGGAGCGGCCTCCGGCGTGCCGGAGGTCTGCTGGAACCTTCCGGAGGCGTCAAGACGACTTGCACCCCCTTCTACTAGCTATCATCTGATACTGATAGCCCTACACTGCAACCAGATGGCCTGTTTACGTTAATGGATCAGTACCTTGGTACTGTTCTACTGGTAATCATGCTGTCCTTTTGCATTCTTCAGATTTCCAGCATGCTGCGTGTATCTTAGCGCGGCTGGTTGCCGGAAGCAGTTACCCTTGGGGATCCTTTAGCCCCCTAATTTGGGACTGAGTGGCCTCTGTCCCAAACTTATTCTTGGCAATTCCCATGGAATTCCATTGCCCTATGGACTTCTACTGGAATTCTATCCTGCGCCTTTGGCCACCTCGGATTATCCAAGGATGAAGCTACGCAAGTGGGTGCGTGGCTTCCAGAAGAATGCCACCGGACCGTACCTGGCCACTGAAGAATTGAGGTCACTTCTGTTCCCAAAGGCCTCCCCTGATTCTGTGGTGCCCAAGGATTTGATCCCCACTGTCCAAATTACGGTGGAACCAGATGTAGTCATGGCCCAGTCCATGCACGAGTGCCGCCTGGATTCCGAAGATGATGAACACATGTCGGATATTTCGGAGGACACGGAGAAGACCCTTATGGCTCAAGGTGCTGAAGATGATGAGGACCAGGTGGAATACACCGAGTCGGAGCAAGAGGTCGCTCCTCCTTCCATCACCGCCCCTACTCCTACACCGACGGAAGTGTCTCTCCCGTCTACCTCCACTACCCCGGAACCCTTGCCATCCACCCAAGAGATGCTCCGGATGATTAAAGCCATCATGAACGACAGGCTGAAGGAAAATCAGGAGTTCATCAGGTCCATGATAGGATCCAAAGAACCGTGCCTGATATATTGTAGGTCCTATATATGGACAAATACGTGAAAATTCGTAAAATATACGCAACATAAGACTATATATATATATATATATATATATATATATATATATATATATATATATATATACATATATATATATATATATATATATATATATACATATATATATATATATATATATATATATATATATATATACATATATATATATATATATATATATATATATATATATATATATATATATATATATATATATCAAACTAAAATAAGTATAAAATGAAGGCAGTAATGCGGTTATTTAAGGAGACGGCTGAATTTCGTAAAGCGCTCAAGGACAAGGTGGTTACGATGTAAACTGTGATAGTACTGATTGCAGAAATAAATATTTGGACCGCTTGTAAAATAATCAATATCTTAGGTAGGATTTGCAATAGTTATCGAAATTGTAAGACAATATACTATAAATAGAGGATAGTTGGCCCAGTTTTATCTGTATAGTTAAATTAAACAAATAAGGAAATTTTCATTTTTTCTAAATTTATTATTATTCTTATTAATATTGTTATTGCTACTACAAGTAGTTAAGCTACAACCGTAGTTGGCGAGGGAGAATGCTAAAGGCCTAGCGGTTCCAACAGAGACAAATAGCACAATTGGGAAAGGTAATAAGGAAAAAATAAATATATAAGAGGTAATGAATAATGAACATCAGATATTTTAAGATCAGTAACACCGTTTAAATAGATCTGGCATATATAGAAAAATGAAGAGTTGA
>NC_090725.1:223527632-223537632 GCF_036898095.1 Palaemon carinicauda | reverse complement strand
GAATAAAGTGATATCTTCTTTGAATGAAGTGATAAATTCTTTGAATAATACAATCACTTCTTGAAGTCAAATCATTGCTTCTTTGAGTAATGTGATCTTTTCTTTGAGTAAAGCGATCGCTTCATTGTTTAAAATGATATAATTTTTGAGTAATGTTATCGCTTTTTGAAGTAAAGTGATCGGTTCTTTGAGTAAAATGAACTTTTCTTTGAATGAACTCATGGCTTTTTTTGAATAAATTATTTCCTCTTCTAATAAAGTGATGGCTTCTTTGATTAAAGTGATCTTTTCTATGATGAAAGCGATAACCTCTTTGAATAAAATGAGCTGTTATTTGAGTAAACTGATGGCTTCTTAGGGTCGAGCGATTGCTACATTAAATAGTGTTATCTCTTCTTTGAGTAATTTGATCGCTACTTACAGTAAAATGATCGCGTCTTTGAGTAAAGCGATCATTTCTTTGAGTGAAATTATCTCTTCTTTGAGTAAAGTGGTAAATTCTTTAAATAAAGTTATTTATTCTTTAAATAAAGGTCATTCTTCAGTGAAGTGATCACTTCTTTGAGTAAAGTGGTCGATTCGTTGATTAAAGCATTTTTTCGTTTTTGAGTAGTTATTGCTTAGTTTGATATGGTAACCTCTTGTTTGAGTAAAAAGATCTCTTTTTTGAGTAATATGATACCTTTTTTTAGATAAGGTTATTGCTTTTCTTTAAGTAAAGTGATTGCTTCCTTGAAAAATTAATATCTTTCAAAGAGTGATTCCTTCTTTGCGTAGTGTGATCGTTTCTCAACGTAAATTTATCTATTTTTTGAGCAAAGTGATCTCTTCTTTGAGTAAAGTGATATTTTCTTTGATTAAAAAGATTGGTTATTTGATTACAGTGATCTTTTAGTTAAGTGATAATGATGTCTTCTTTAAGTAATATGATTACTTCTTTGAGTAGAGTGATCGCTTCTTTGATTAAAGTGTTTGCTTTTTTACGTAAAGTAAACCCTTGTGAGTAATTTTATCACCTGTTCGAGTGAAGTGATCTATTTTTTGAGCAAAGTGATTTCTTATTTAAGTAAAGTGATAGTTCTTTGAGTAGAATGATAACTTATTTGAATAATGTAATCACTTCTTCTAGTAGAATCATAGCTTCTTTGAATAATATGATTATTTTTGGGAATAAATTTCTATAATTTTTGAGTAATGTGATCGCCTTTTGAAGTAAAGTGATCGGTTCTTTGAGTAAATCGAACTTTCCTTCGAGTAAAGTAATCGCTTCTTTGAATAAGTGATTTCCTATTTAAGTTAGGTGATTGCTTCTTTGAATAAAGTTATCTTGTCTATGAGGAAAGCGATAACTTCTTTGAGTAAAGTGAACTGTTCTTTGAGTAAAGTTATAGTTACTTAGGGTTAAGTGATTGCTACATTGAGTTGTGTTATCTCTTTTTCGAGTAATTTGATCGCTACTTAGAATAATATTATTGCATCTTTGAGTAAAGCGAGCACTTCTTTGTGTTAAGTTCTCTCTTCTTTGAGTAAAGTGATAAATTCTTCCAGTAAAGTGATTTCTTCTGTACGTAAAGGAATGTTACTTTTGAGAAAGTGATCAATTCTTTTAGTAAAGTGGTCTATTCGTTGAGTAAAGTATTTTCTTTTTTTGAGTAAAGTCATTGTTTCGTTTGATAAGGTAACTGCTTCTTTGAGCAAAGAAATCTCTTCTTTGAGTAATATGATACCTTTTTGAAATAAATGCATTACTTTTCTTCAAGTAAAGTCAGTACTTCTTTAAAAATTAATATCTTCTTTCAAAGAGTGATTGCTTCTTTGGGTAGTGTGATCGTTTCTTAACGGAAAATAACCTCTTCTTTGAGTAAAGTGGTCTTTTGTAGGATTTTGAGCGAAGCGAAAAATCTATTTTTGGGTGAGATGGCCATGTCGTCCTGATGAAAGTTCCTTAAAGTAGCTTCCTAAGGGATATATGTACTACAGTGATATTCGCAGATAATTTTACCTTTAGGTATCCAGAATTCTAACTCCTGGCACGAATATCCTTAAAATTTCTCCAAAGGATATCGCATAATATCAGCGGACGCATTCTTGACACGCCTCCATAGCAATCTGCACCCCAAACAGCGTTTTGGCTTCGAGGAGGATGTGGCAGAAGGGAGCCGTCCGAAGGCTCTCCCCGCTCTCGTAATACTATTGGGAATACAACAGCGCCATTCCCACGACGGCGGACATTCCTTGTAGCATTGAGCGTGGTGTTACAGATACAGTACCACGGGAGGGATACTGTGAAGATCTTTTCTTTTAGAAGAGATGGGTGGGTCCATCAGGATGACATGGCCATCTCACCCAAAAATAGATTTTTCGCTTCGCTCAAAATCCATTTTTTGGGCTCAAGCCATGTCGTTGTGATGGAAGCATATCAGAGCATTAGTGTATCTGTGAATTTTTAATCAGTGCCTTAACCTTATAGCAACCTTTTCTATGGTCATGGGGACCACATGAGACAAGGGACGTTACCGTTATTCGTCACAATCACTAGTCATAACCAATGTTAGTGCTTCCTACCTCCTACAGGGAAGAGTCATTCTAGACAGTAGAAAAGGGATCTTAAGGTTAACATACATAGTATGACCAAACATAAGTACACACTGAATATACAAATAGTCTCATAGTTGTATATTTGCTAATATAACATCAGTGTCTCTTATATCTATTATTTAATGCATACAAATATATGAGGGATACTTACTTTGGTAAGATGAAGAACTCTGGTATGCATACATACAATTGTCTGGCGAAGGAGGACGCACTACATTCTAATAAACATTTATTACTAATAAATGACTAAAAGATGTTTAGTAAAACGAATGTAGTATGGCAATGGGATTATACCTGTAACAAGTACAGAGACTATATTTCCTTCTTGAAGGAAGAAATGATGAGTGCCACTCTCAGACTGAAGAAAACTATAAAATAATTTCTCTTCATAATTCCTGTATTGGTTACTCCTATCTGCACTGTGTACTTCGTACACCGGGACTAGTGCTATCTGTATAATTCCACACCTGGGATTTTGAACAGAGCCAGTGTTATCATGGTAACACTTAATTAAGAAGGGTGACCTCTTCTCCCTTTAATTGACAGTCCCAGTCAATTAGCTGTTCATCGTAGAATTAGACGGCAGGTTAAATATTCTACCTGGCATCACCACATATTGCTTCAGATCATGGATTTGTCTAGCATAGTGTATGTAGAACACTCTGGATGATTCTCATCCGTTACATGTGCGAGGACATGTGAGGTCCAAAACCAAAAACTGTTTACTACAGTAATTAGGGGGCAGGTTTTAATACACTACCTGCCGCCACTACGAAGTGTTTCAGTTCATGCACTTGTTTTGCATAGTGTTTGTAAAACACTCTGGATGATTTACATCCAGTGTATGAACGAAGGCGCTCAAAGTCCATATACTGAAAGAAGTTCAGGGATGAAGCAATCTTTCTTGGATCATGACCTGCGGGAGTACTGTACGGATCCGCTCTACGAATAAAGTAGGTGAACTTCGCCCTTAGTTGTTTTAGCGATAAATTTGATCCAGAAGTTTCTCCTTTAAAGAGCTGTCCTCCCCTGAAGTCTGAAGTTCTACGAAGATAGACCTTTAGACACTCTACAGGACATAGAGAGACATCTTCCTTCAGAGGGCAGACTCTCCAGGGACCCCACCTCTTAGTGGGTAGCTCGTTTTTAGCGAGAAAGGATGGATCAGGAAATAGATTCAGTTCTCCCACTTCCGTGAACTGAATGTGACTCTCATCTCTGGATAGGGCCACTATTTCACTAACTCATGCCCCGGAGGCGATAGCGAACAGAAAAATAACCTTTTGGGTTAGATCGTTAAGAGAACAATCTTCATTGTTCATATATGAGGCATAATGTAAGACCTTGTCCAAAGACCAAGAGATGGGCTTTGGTGGTACCGCGGGCTTAAGCCTAGCACATGCCTTCGGAATCTTATTAAAGATCTCATTCGCCAGATCCACTTGAAAGGCATATAGGAGAAGCCTAGTCAAGGCTGACTTGCACGTATTTATCGTATTGGCCGCCAGATCTTGGCTATGAAGGTGGACAAAGAAGGACAGACAGAAGCTCATTGAAATTTCTTTCGGTCCTTTTGCTTTGACAAACGCAACCCACTTTTTCCAGGAAGACTCATATTGTCTTCTAGTTGACTTTGCCTTGTATTCTTCTAAGAATTCTATATTGCCTTTTGAGATCCCAAACCTTTTTCTAACCGCTAGAGCGAGAAAATCATGAAATGAAGGGTTTGGGTTCTCTGTGATAAAACGAAGGCAGTTAATTTCTGAATCTTCGGAAATATACCTAGGGTCAGAGCTAGGACCAGCCTCATCTAGTCTATCAGCCCCACTAGAGAATCCTCGTATGGGGCTATATAGCGAGGTAGTTTCTTGAAGACAATCGTGATGAAAAGGTCGAATTGCAGTTCTGGGACTTGTTCCCATCTGGGAGGGAATATGTCTGCGCCCATGAACCATTCTAACTCTATCGGTTTGTATCGAAATAGAGTATCCACCGTCACATCGTAGATCAGTTGTAAATGAACTGCTGGTAGGTGCCTTCCCTTCAAGAGAGGGATGGGTAACTTCACCAAGACTGAATGAGACGTTCGAATGTGATGTCTTATTATCGCTTCGGTGTCCCAGATCAGTTGTAGGGAGCCTGATCTGTGTGGAGGGGGCTTCCCCACCCATGAAAGGACCAGCAGAGTCTTGGGACTTTCGTGCTCTAATTTCTGTTAGAGAAGCGATTAAAGAGGGACCGATCTCAGTCTCTTTTTATCTCTTCAAGCGTTTGATGCGTGTTTTCTCCAAGCTCTTAACGCATCTTTCCGGTGTGCCCTTAGCACCAGGTCTGTCACTATAGCGAACTGGGGAAAGATTAGCGCTTTTTCCTGTTGGCGTTTTGGTATTCTGACTGAATACCTGAGTCTCTTGACAAACCTCACGACCTCCTTTTATATTTCCAAAGGAGAGGAGAGTTGATGTGACTGAGGGCTTCGATGGTTTTTTAAACATCAAAACCCCTGAGCTGGAGAAAGCCGAGACTTCTAGAAGCCTATCTTGCATCCGTGATGTCTCAGGAACCGGGTCATCTCTTTGAATGCACATTGGCCGAACACTTCGGGTGTTGCCCACTCCAGACTCTTGATCAGGTATATTAATACCTGAACTATTTCTAGGCTTGAATTTGACGTGACTAAGTTCGTCAATCATTTGAAGATACTTAGAACTGTGAGTCCGACACGTATCTTCCTTAGGATGAATGTTACTCTCTGTAACATGAATTCTAGATAGGAGGAAGGGGGGTGGTTGACTGGAAGGTTCCGAAGGAAACCTTTCAGGTCTGACAAGACTACGAACACCCTTAATTGGAACAAGGTCCATATGTTCAGAAGGATTAACATTCAGAACTAGCTGTTTTTTATGAACTTGTTGAGTGGCGACAAGTTCAGAATGGCTCATTGATATCTTGAGTCCTTTTTGTGAACATGAAGCAACCTTCCCTGGAACTCGATGAGCTAAAGTTTTCTTACTACCTGTATGCTCTATAGCTCTCAGGTATACTCCTCCAGGAGGGTTTTGAACTGTAGGAGAAGATAATGAAATGATGGTAGGGACATTTCTGTTTCCCATCAATGACTCATCTTGAATAGGCTTTTGACCGAAGGATCGAAGGTCCTGCGATACTGAGGGAAAAAGTTCCTGCTAGCCGAAGCGTCTTTATGCTTCGAGTAGTCAGTAGGCTTAGATTTTTTACCATCTGCCTGTAGCATCATGGTCACTGGAAAAGTGGGATGTTGTTGAGCAGTCCGGATATTTCCAGCATTTCCAATCTTCTTTTAAGGTTGGGGACCCACAACCACAGAAGATTTTCTCTTTGAAGGAATGCCCCATTTTTGGAGAAGACCTATGTTCTCCATGGTGGCGTTCTTAATTACTTCCTTAGTGACCTCGTGTGGGAAGAGGTCTTTACCCCAGATGTTGGAAGATATTAGCTTCCTTGTTTCGTGTTTTACTGTTGCATCAGTGAACACAAACTCTCTACATGCTCTCTTAGCCTTCATAAAGGCGTAAAGGTCCTTCACCAAGATAGCCATATGCATTTTGGCTATGACCATGAGCATGTCTGAGGTACTCTCGTAAGTTGAACACAACTCTATGTAGTTTTGTAGAGAAAGGGATGTTGCAAGTCTCTCCTTTGACTCCTGTTCATTTCACAAGAGCAACTCAGACAATTTAGGGAGACATACCTTGAATTGTCGACTTGCGACGTCCTTGTCTAATTTTTCTACTGAAAATGTCAAATGGACTTCCTTCCAATCCTTTTCCTGTCCGGGAAAAGCTGGTGACAAAGGCTTGCACTCATCGAGTGTGGGGCATGGCTTACCCGCCTCTACCGCTTTGGCAACAGAAGTAAATGCCTTCCCCATAAAGGGGAGAGAGTGAAGTAGGAGCAAGAAAGGAAGGGTGTCCGTTAATCAGTGAGAATACCTTCGACTCTGAATAACCCGCCTTTCTTAGACTACCTGAAAGGATAGTCTGTGCCTTATCATGGTCGAGAATCAAGACCTCCTTTGGTTACGTTCCTTTTCTTGACTTTGATTTGTACTTTAGTCGGACCCAACAATTAGGGAAAGCATCAAAGCTTGGCCAAAATTGAATTTTGTCCAAAGGAACAGCACCTATTTTCTCTGAGATGCAGAGATTGCCATTTGAAATCGGCATCTGCTCCGCGAACCTCCAGGGATTGGTTATGGAGCGTGTTGGTAGGTGTTGATTCATGGGTCGTTTGACTGACCCCTGGGAAGTGAAAAGAGAAACTTTATGAGAATCTATCTTGCATTTTACTTCCTGCTTTTCCTTTTGTCTATGAAAGTTCTCTATTTTATTCTTCAGTTGGATACATAATTGTACCACATTATCCAAATTAGGGGTAAAAGACGAAGATGTCGACATCGATGGCTCTAAAGCCGGCACAGGTGGAGGAAATTCCGACGCAACATTTTCCTCTTCTACCTTGGGGCATTTCTTGCCCTTAAACCCAAAGGTTTTCTGGCCGTCAGGGGATGTAGTTAGCTCCTGAGGCACTACTGTTTCCTCACTTGCTTCCGGAAATAGTAGCTTACGCATCCCATCATTAGGTAGGAAAGGTCCCGGAGAGATCTTTTGAAAGCCTCTCACCCAGTTGCGTAATTTATATTGAGCTGTATCCCTAGTCTCTGTAGACTTGGGATTTTCAAAACCTCCAGACATTAATGTCCGACATGTATTGCAAACCTGTGTGTTCCAATAATGTAGGAATATGGAAATAATATTGCAGGGGGCATGAAACCTGCAAGTATTATGACCGTAAAAATACTTACTCTTGGCTTTGCAGAGGACTGCAGCACAAGGTATCTGGTGTTCCTCCTGTAAAGAAAGGAAAACCAAATGAGTATACAATGAATTATCTCCTTGACAATCAACATGCAAATGCCCTTTACAATAGAGTAGCTTAGGATAGTAAGCTACAAAGGGATAGTAGGAGATACATACTTGTGTACCCCTGTGAGCAAATGCAGTTGCCTCCCCTCAGTATTAACTACATGGAGATTTCTTTATAGAGTAACTCCAAGTAGAAGGACTCTCAACTCCCACCCCTAGGGGTAGAGAAGTATCAAATCACTGTCCCAAAATAATGTTAATACTGTGGGGTCAGGATGACTGATTCTCGATCAGAATATTGAAGAAAACTATTCATTCAATATATGAACGGTACCAGTAGAATGCTCGTACAAGGGTACCCAAGGTATGTCAGAAAATACTACTGTATCATGGTACTGTAGTTTTCTAATTGCAGTAAGTCTATATTGCAATTTACTGACTACCGTACATCATGTATTGTAGTCTAGTCATTATGCTGCCTTCATAGTAGCATATGACAGTATGGTCCATCTAGCATGAAGCCAGCTGGACTAGGAAAATAAAGACATATATTTGTATATCCTACTCAGCCTATTTGCTATAGTCTTCCTACTATATTAAAATATAGAGTTTCCTGATCAGGGAGACTCAAGGAAAAAGGCTCCACCCTTTAAGGGTTAGGAGTGTATTACTCCTACCTTGAAGTGTTTAATATTGTAGGGTAATCCTAATACTGATTTCTAATAAGGATATTGAAGAAATCATATTAATTCAATATAGGATTGGGCTCAGCAAATGCCTGTGTTGGATATCCAAAATATATTGGAAATAACTACTAGTATAAACTATATAGTAGTTTTCTATCTGCAGTATATTCTATAATGCAGACATACTGGCTATCTGTATAAAATATACAGTAGTTCAGCCGGCATGTAGCCGGCATAGCTAGGTCTTGCCGGCATACCCGGCATGCTAGCTAGAGAGAGAGAGAGAGAGATAGCATGGAAAAAAGGCTACTCCTTACTGTGAATGTATACATTAATTAAGGATGGAAAAAAGGCTACTCCTTACTGTTAATGTATACAGTAATTAAGGATGTAAAAGTCTAATTTGACTGCCTTTTTCCAGAAAGAAGGTTCTAATAGAAGGCGAGAATGTACCATTCAGGCTTCCATGCAGCTACAGTACTATTGCCGACAAGTACCGCCGATACACTGCCGGCCGGCAAGTCCAGCAGTACCAGTACAGTCGGCGTGCTGCCAACTGAGTCAGCACTATCTGTGCCGGCCTGGCCGGCAGTACCCCGGCAACAGGACCTGTAGCAGCAGTCCAAGGGAGGACTGAAGAACCTTGGGAACAGAAGGGACTTCCCTCTCACGGCCATCATGGTCGCCAAGATGGCTGCCGGCAATTGCCGACAGATGATGTGGTTGGCAGCAGTATGCTCTGCCGTCAGCCAAAGTCATGGCTCGAGAGGGAGTCTGGCTGGCTCCGACAACCTACCAGCAAAGGAAGGTTGCAAGATGCCGGCCTAAAGAAAGACAATGGCTCAGCCATCAAAAGAGGACAGAGGGGTAGGGAACAGGGTCCTGTATCGAGTATGAAAGGAACTGGCAAATATTGTCAATCCTACCACCTGTATAAGAAACTATGTTTCGGTATCGGCAGAATCCCAGGGAACAGGAGAGACTCAGTTCTCCAACCCAGAGATTGCCGACACAGTTAAGGGGATGGCGGCACTGCCGCCTCCTCTCAACAAAGAAGAAACAGAGTTCCAGTGCCACGTATCCTAGGCTAAAGAAAATTACTCTTCAGCCCAGAGTACTGTGGCATAGGACTAGTCTTTTAGTCGCAAGAAGAAGATGGTATCCTACCATAACTTCAAGTGCGGCTAATGAGGGCTAACCTCCATTGCCGGCCACCTAGCCGGCAGGGGAATGATGGTATCCTACAACCCATTCGCCCTGCCGGCAGGTTGCCGACATAAGACTAAATACTCTGAGATTCTGACTAAATCCCAAAACCCGATGGTATACCACAACCAACGGTTAAGGGAAGAGGCAGGACAAACCCTAAGTTAGCCATGTCTGAATAAAATTCAAGGCACGGCTATTAGGGTTGTACCCTGAGGCTACACTCAGAGGGAAAGAGATTACCCTTAAGTCTCCGAAGAGACGTGTAATGTTTCATAACATTCTAGGAGGTATCAGTCTCCACTGAATGAAAACAATACACGAGGGTTACCAGGGAAAGTCTGAACGTATAGTAAAACGTCTAGGTAAGGTTACCTAGGCTATATGAGATCTCGGTTACCTAAATCACTGAAACTCTAACTATACGATCGACAGAGAAAAGGGGGAAACAAAAATTATGCACATTATCGAAACTTTACAAGAGTAATTGCCTAAATAGGTAAATAATTAAATCAATTAAATAAAGCTATTAAAAACTGGAAGTCATTCTGCTATCTAAATAACACATGCCTAACGAACGACGGTGCCATGGCGCCTCCAGTAACT
>NC_090725.1:223512632-223522632 GCF_036898095.1 Palaemon carinicauda | reverse complement strand
GCAAACTGGTTGACGCTATATCT
The DNA here is from genome assembly GCF_036898095.1 of Palaemon carinicauda. Classification (NCBI taxonomy): domain Eukaryota; kingdom Metazoa; phylum Arthropoda; class Malacostraca; order Decapoda; family Palaemonidae; genus Palaemon; species Palaemon carinicauda. The sequence continues at coordinate 223,522,609 of NC_090725.1, read as the reverse complement.
GTGAGACTCAGCAGGAAGTTCAGTGGCAGTTAATGGCATATACATGTCCTTAGTTTTTTAAATGCTATTCAGCTAGCCCAAGTAAAAGGCCAAAAAACTACGCCGGAATTCACAGGATGTGCCAGTGCAGGAGAGCCGAACCAACGAAGATTTGGCTTTAGTCTTCTTGTAGTTGTACAGATCACATGGGAAGTGAATAACAATGGATAAATGATCAAGTTAGGGGTAGGTTTATGCCATATCTGAACCTAGCTGTATCTCATGTCTGAAGGTGCATATATGTTGTATAGGTGGTAGAAGTATAATTCCTCAACCTATAGAACCAAAGTAATTGTAGCAGAATTATGGAAGGTTGTTGATTGTGCCTAAAAGACACACGTCAAAGACTACTGGATGCATCTTGCTACAAATATTCCTGAATCTTATTAGTTAAATGTAATTACAATATCATTTCATCTTAAAAGAGTTGATGAAGATGATAGACTTCTACAGACCTTTGAAGATAACAAAGCTACATATCATGGATCATATATGCTGAATCTGAGAACCATAAAACTAGAAAATAAAAGGAAATCATAGTATCAGATAAAAGAGGATGATACAAATTCCCATGTATTATCTAGATAGCAATTGAAACAGAGGCAGAAGAATTTAAAACTGATAAAGAAGAAATCAGCTTTATTTGTGATAAAAACAGAATAAATAAAAGATTTATGGTAGTTAATGAAACTGAGTTTACACGAAAAGCTGCAATGATGCACCATCAACCAACTAGAAGAAAAAATTCTGGCAAAGCTTAATGCTGGAGATAATGTTTCCCGGAATATATTTTTTCACGCATATTGTTTGACAGTCGTGTACAGCAAGGGATAAACCTAGCTCTTTTCCTAGAAAATTGGAGGTGGTTATGTGCAGTACAGACAAGACGCATGAGCCCATGCTTTTCCTGAAGTTAAGATGTACAGAAGAGACAATTATTTGATTGCTGATGGATGTTGCTATATCACGATGGTAGAACTTTATGATTTGTACGAACAAAGACTGCAAAAACAAACAGTTGATGCTTCCTTTGTACACCGAGCACAATTGAAAGAATAAATACTTACCCATATCGCAGACCTGCAGTCCTTCAAAAGGGGAAGAGATATTTGGCTTACCTACAAGGGTAATGTGGGAGAAGCCCTAGCAACGGCATGTGACTACAATAATGGATTAATTGTGGCCAAAGTAGCCAATGTATTGATGAAGCAGATGCTTGAACATTAGAAAAAATTTGATGTAACCTTTACAACAGCTACTTGAAGATAACCTGTACCAAGTTTGTTTGAATTTGTAACTGTGTTGGAAAATAGTGGTGATATGAAATCCAAACTCAAATAAGGAGCATAACCTATTGATCTAGCCTCAGCACAGCTTTTGCACTTCAACTGCTGGAAGATTCCAGCATCTTCTACATTTACCTTACATTTCAAGTCAAGATATCCTTTGTTCCCAATATACCTTTGTATCCTGGTCTTTGCAAAAACCAAGTGTCAATCAATTGATACATTTTATCAACATTGAATCAGCATCACCTACTATAGGATTCTGGAATTAAATACAGGGTTAAAAGAAGCAGTTGTAGTAAGTGGTTCCACTACGCTAAAAAAGTCTCTTTACAATATGAGCTGTTGACAATCTGGGCCATAATCCTACTGCTACAATAGCACGAAAATCCTTCCATGGGACAGGCATATCATTGTTTCAGCACCTGAGTGCTGGTGAAAATGATGAGGACAGAAACTTGGTACAAATCACCCAAATTTAAATAAATGTACACCTCGCTCATGTTATGTATTATTGTAATGATGTACTATATTATTTCAAGTGTTACAGGTATTGCGCAACATTGCATCATATTGCATGAATAAAACATGTTATGCTTTGTACATAAGTGTAATGATTTGTTTTGGTATTAGGATTCAAACATTTGTTGATTACCTCAGAGATAGGATGTAATTCTTTATAGTTTTGTACTGGAGTAGGATTTAAGTCTTCTCAGAGCAATGCTCTTTTGTTTAGAAATGTTTTGGTTTTGTCAGATTGTGTATGACGCTCCACACACACACTTAGGAGTCAGCTGTCATAGAGCAATGTAGCCACAAGATATTATTAAACTTGTATTTTAAGAATACCAACGTATCATTAAATCCCACCAGGGAAAATTGACGACAAAAGATGGGATCAGCTGAGAAATAATTACTGACAATTCTTCATCCATGTTCCAGGTAATTATTATGGTTAATAGAAACTTCCTATCAACTCATACTTAAAAATTGGCTACGAGGATGGGATCAGCTGAGAAATAATTACTAACAATTCTTCATCTATGTTCCAGGTAATTATTATGGTTAATAGAAACTTCCTATCAACTCATACTTAAACATTGGCGACGCCCAGGAGGACGAACACACGCAGAAGAAACATTGGGCCTTATGTAGAAGGACGGCCAGCACAAGAGAAGGTCCTTTTGCACATTGAGGGACAAGAGGAAAATTGCCCAATGAAGATTGTACAAGCAGCAGAACAGGAATTTCATCAAACAAACAAAACAAGAAAGGGTGAAATTTAAAATGGGTAGGCTACAAAACAGGTAGGAAGTAAACTTGTGACTGCAGAACAGTAGCTTAACCTAATCTAGGTATTAAGGTAAGACTCAAAATGCCTTTTGATATAGAACATCCCGAACGCTTCAACATCACTGCTGAGCCCAATTCTGTTGCAACACGATGGCAACAGTAGTGTGAGGAATTTAAGATTTATTTAGAAGCATTAGGGAACATGAAGGATGCCCTAAAGAAGGCATTATTACTTCATACAGCAGGTAGGGAAGTTCGGGAAGTGTTTAAGACTTTGCAGCCTACAGATGGCAGAAGTGAAGCTGCAATTAAGGCTCTTACCACATATTTTGTTCCTCAGGTCAATAAAGTTTTTGAAAGATACCAGTTTTCAGCGCAGGCTTATCAGAAAGAAAATGAAAGTTTAGATCCATTTGTGACTAGACTAAAGAATTTAGCCGTTTCATGTGAATTTCTAGAGTTAGAAAATGTTATCATAGATCAAGTGATTGCACATTGCACATCACAAGAGCTAGGAAAGAAATTATTGCAAGATAAAGATTTAACATTAGAAAAGGTATTGATAACAGGCAGAGCTTTAGAAACATCAAATAGGCAAAGTAACATAATAGGTAGTTCTACAAGCAATAGAATGAAAAATTCTAAAATAATACAGTAGGTTCTAAGTGGAAAACCAATGAGAATCAGAGAAGGAATATGTCAAAGCCTAGTCATAGAAAAGTGCCTAACACTAATGTTCATAAATATCAGAATCAGGCTTATACACAGAAACAACAGGAAAAACCCAAGTGTTATAGGTGTGGTAAAACTGATCATCTTGCATACGAAGCAAAGAAATGCCCTGCTACTGGACAGACATGCCAGAATTGCAGAAAGATGGGTCATTTTGCAACTGCTTGTAGATTCCCTAAACAGTACACAAAGAAAATAAATGCTACAGTAGATACTATTGGTCAAGAGAATAATGCGGAAAATGTTCATGATAATCAGGTTAGGTCAAAAACTGATTTTGCATTTCGCATTAATTCCGTCAACAAAGGTGCAAAGAAACATATCATGGTAGAAGTATCATAAATGGTAAACCAATTTTGATGCAAGTTGACACAGCAGCCGATGTATCAATTATGTCTGAGAAAATGGCTAAAAGCATTCCTAATTTGTTATTAGAAGGTACAAATAGAGTTTTGAAAGGTTATAATGGTTTTGATATTTAGGTAATAGGTGCTTCAAACGTAGAAGTACAGTACAAAGAACAAAAATTAGAGAGAATGCCATTAACAGTAGTAAAAGGTAATGGACAAACTTTGCTAGGTTTAGATTGGCTACAGTATTTGAAGTTAGATTGGCCTAGTATTTTGAAGGTTACAGGTAGACAAGATGAAAAAAAAAATGAAATATCTATGGATAATATCATATCAGAGTTTCAAGACGTATTTGAAGATAAAATAGGTACAGTAAAGAACGCAAAGGCAATTTCAGTTTTGAAACCTGACAGTTCTCCTAAATTTTGTGCTCCCAGACCAGTACCGTATGCATTGAAAAGTGCAGTTGAAACAGAAATCAGGAGATTAGAAAATGAAGGTTCCTGGGAAAAGGTTACATATTCAGATTGGGCTACACCATTAGTTCCTATTGTGAAGGAAAGTGGACAGGTTAGGTTATGTGGAGATTACAAAGTAACGTTAAATCCACAACTGCAAGTAGCTCAACATCCCTTACCAAATCCGAGAGAAATGTTCGCAACTATGTCAGGATGCAGTGTCTTTTCTAAATTAGCTTTAAGACAAGCATTTCAACAGCTTCCCATGGATGAAACTTCACAAGAATTATGTACAGTAAATACATCCTTAGGTTTGTTTAGACCAAAGAGATTACCTTATGGAGTTACAAGTAGTCCAGCTATATGGCAACAAACTATGGATAAGATTTTTTTCAGGAATGCAAGGAGTATTCATTTTTATAGATGATATTTTAATTGCTGGTAAAGACACAAGAGAACATAGAGAAAGATTGCGAACAGTTCTGAAGAAGTTGAAGGAACATAATATTAGAGTAAATAAGAACAAATGTATTTTAGAAGTTGATTCAGTGGAATACTTAGGTTTTGTAATAAATGGCAAGGGTATTCACAAAACTAAAGAGAAGATTAAAGCTGTACAATCATCAAAAGTGCCAGAAAATGTTAAGGAATTACAATCATTTCTAGGTTTAGTAACATTTTATGGGAATTTCATTCAGAATTTGTCTACAATTGCACATCCATTGTATAATCTGTTGAATAAGGGTGTAGAATGGAAGTGGACAAAAGAGTGTCAGGAATCTTTTGAAAGAATCAAGCAGGAAATAACATCACGTACATTCTTGGTACATTATCAAATGGATTTACCAGTTAAATTAGTATGTGATGCATCAAACATAGGTTTAGGTGCAGCATTATCTCATGTAATGCCAGATGGAACAGAAAAACCAATTGCATTCACTTCTAGAGTATTGAACAAGGCAGAAAGGAATTACTCTCAAATAGAAAAGGAAGGTTTAACATTAGTTTATGGAGTTAAAAAATTCCATATGTATCTTTATGGTAGGAAAAAGTTCACACTTGTTATAGATCATAAACCTTTATTAGCAATATTGGGTCCAAAAGCAAGTTTACCTACGTTGGTAGCTGCAAGACTACAACGTTGGGCAATTACGTTAGCAGCGTACCACTATGATATAGAATACTGTCCAACATCAAACATGGGTAATGCAGATGCTTTATCCTGATTACCCGTAGACAAAGCTCCAGAGGAGTATGATGACAGTGTTCTGTTAATTTCTGTATATGATGTACCAATAACTGCAAAAGATGTAGCACACAGTACCAAGAGAGACCCAGTACTTAGTAAGGTTTTGGAGAGTTTAATGACAGGTAGGGACTTATGTGGAAAAGAGGAAAATTGTAAACCGTATAAGGATATATGGTATGAACTGAGTGTAACACAAGGAATAGTGATGAGAGGTTCAAGGGTAGTTATTCCTAATTCACTGAGAAATAAAGTTTTGTCTGAAATACATGCTGATCACCAAGGTATTGTAAGATCAAAGTCAATTGCGAGAACTTTTGTATGGTGGCCAGGTGTAGATAAAGATGTGGAATCTTATGTAAAGAATTGTATGAATTGTGTTATGCAACAGAACAATCCTCAGTTTGCTAGAATGCACCCGTGGGAGTTACCCAGGTATCCATGGTAAAGAGTGCATATAGATTTTGCAGGTCCTTTTTTAAATTACTTGTTTTTGATAGTAGTAGATGCTTACAGTAAGTGGCCAGAAATTATCCCAATGAAGACAAAAACGTCTTACGCCACAATAAAAGAGTTAATGCAAATGTTTTCTAAGCACGGTATTCCAGAAAGAATTGTTACAGATAATAGTCCACAATTTACCTCACAAGAGTTTAAAGAATTTTGTAATGTCAATGGTATAAAACATACATTTTCAGCTACATATCATCCATCTACTAATGGAGAGGCTGAAAGATTTGTCCAAAGGTTTAAGCACAATACGAAGTGTAGAAAAGCAAATTCAGGTAATATATTTTTGCATGTATCAAAGTTTTTATTGTCTTATAGAACAACGCCGCACAGCACAACAGGCATGACACCCTCATATTTGTTGATGGGGAGGAGGATAAGGTGTAAGTTAGATTTGTTGTATCCAAGTTTGCAAAGTGATTTAGAAGATAAAGGGTATAAACAAGTAGTAAAGCTTCCTAATGTAAGACATTTTTTACCTTTGTCTGATGTCATGGTAAGATCGTACAACACTCCAGAGAAGTGGGTACCAGGAGAGATTGTAAAAGAGATAGGAAATTTACATTATGATGTTCGTGTTGGTGATAATGTTGTAAAACGTCATGTTGATCAATTACAGCCGTTAAACAGAAAGACAGTAGAGCATGTGAATGTTAGAGATGAGAAACTTAAAGAAGTAGTTAGATCAAATGAGTCAAATATTAACCAAGATGCTCCAATATCCAATGTAGATTCAGAACCAATTCATGTACCAGTACAAGTGAGGTACAGAGGAAAGCCCCTTGAGAGATTAGATTTATGAAGATTTTTATAATGTCAAGTTAAGGGGGAGGAGACTGTTATGTAATATTGTAATGATGTACTATATTATTTCAAGTTTTACAGGTATTGCGCAACATTGCATCATATTGCATGAATAAAACATGTTATGCTTTGTACATAAGTGTAATGATTTGTTTTGGTATTAGGATTCAAACATTTGTTGATTACCTCAGAGATAGGATGTAATTCTTTATAGTTTTGTACTGGAGTAGGATTTAAGTCTTCTCAGAGCGATGTTCTTTTGTTTAGAAATGTTTTGGTTTTGTCAGATTGTGTATGACGCTCCACACACACTTAGGAGTCAGCTGTCATAGAGCAATGTAGCCACAAGATATCATTAAACTTGTATTTTAAGAATACCAACGTATCATTAAATCCCACCAAGAAAAATTGACGACAAAAGATGGGATCAGCTGAGAAATAATTACTAACAATTCTTCATCTATGTTCCAGGTAATTATTATGGTTAATAGAAACTTCCTATCAACTCATACTTAAAAGCTCACTTTAAACACGAGAATCCCCTACCTTCATCCAGTGGAAGTCTAGGACATCAAGATGTGTTTTTAAGTATATTTCTCTTGATTAAGAATAGCTTGAGAATGTCAGTCTGTCAGACAAGGGTGAAAACGCGCTGTCCATTTATTGCGCAGCCCATCATGCTTCTCAAAAGCAATAGATGCCTTTGAAACAAGCTTTTCATCAATTCTGCCTCTTTTTCACGAGGCAGCTCATAAAGTTGAAATGAGGAAATACTCCATAGATATTGCAAGTGCACCCACATAATTTCTCAAGCCTGGCCAAAATCTGGTTCTAGCAGTTGATCAGACGCTATTGGTAATGGCCAAGCAAATCCAATGGGAATGGTCATTGCAGCTTGGTGATCATTTTTGGAGGGCTGCATTTAGAAATGGTTGACCTCAAAATTCAAGGTTATATCTTGAAAGACAATGGTTGGACTGGTGCTCTCGCAGAAACAGATATAGCTATTCCTGGAACAGCAGATTAGTTTATATTTGCTTTACATGAGAAGACATATCTATCCCAACTTGTGACAGCTTGTAGTTTATAGCAACTGTGTAAATCTGCTTATATCCAGGAAACCCACTAGCTAAGCTGTGGAAGGTGGATTTGAAAATGAGAGTTATATTGTCCACAATTCTACTTTTGAAGTATTGTGCTTCAGCTGGAATATTCAGTCTTTGTCTTCATTAAGTCATACCGTGCAGCAGGAGCTAATTCCTTTCTTCTTTGCCGTGGACCAGGCATGTTATCCCATATTGTTATCAATTTATTTGAAAGACATGAAGGCACTCTAAAACCACATGGCCTTTATCCTTAATGGCTATAGACAAAGCACACGAGCATGTGAAAGGCGATAGGGGAGTAGTCTAATTATTACCTGTGCCAACGAAGTTGAAGGGAAGTTATTACATTTTGGAAGGTCAAGGTAAAAGGTTAAGGATACAGTCAAGCAAAATGTCCAATTCATGTAATCAGCTAAAGGTTTGGACATAGTTATTACAGAGACTTCAAACTTGGTCCATATTTTAGTGTATGAAAATCCACGCCAATACATAGAAAGGTCAAAGTTCAAGGTTAAGGTTGAACAAAAGGTAAAGAAGTAAGGTGCTATGGTGAAGGTTTGCACTCTACTGAGTGGCCCTCTAGTTTGAATATGCAGATGCTCTCAGAAGCTGGATAGTGGCTGGGCCTGAACTTATTAATGAGTTTGAGACTAGAAGAGATGCTGATCGAATTCTAAGGTAAATGTCATGGCAAAACTGAAACTGCGCAGAAATGCTTTCTTGATATGGTTGAAAATCTAGCAGAAATAATCAAAGACACGAGCAACACTTTTGAGAAAGATTTTGTGGATGTGATTGCGGTGGAAAGTCGTGAAATTATGAACAGCAAAGTTAGTAAAATCTTGAGATCTACTCAAGGAACCAAACAAATTCTTCGAGCTCGTACACAGGAACAAAATTTTATTGTTCAGTTGCAAGATGTCTTCTACAGAGTCCAAGGGCAAACAGTTTGCGTTATTAACGGCACAAAGTATTCTTAGATGAGAAATATCTTCCCCTATAATAATCAATAGCAAGTGACCAGTATAATAAATATATATATATATATATGTATATATATATATATAATATATATATATATATATATATATATATATATATATATATATATATGTATATATATATATATATATATATATATATATATATATATATATATATATATATGTATATATATATATATATATACATATATATATATATATATATATATATATATATATATATATATATATATATATATATGCATATATATATATATATATATATATATATATATATATATATATATGTATAAATATATACATATATATATACATATACATATATATATATATATATATATATATATATATATATATATATATATATATATATATATATATATATATATATATATATATATATATATATACATATAGAAAGATAGATAGATAGATAGATAAATAGCTCTCCGTGTGTGTATGTGTGTATATTTCTTTCTTTCCAGTCACGCTCAGTGGCATTACCGGACGTATAACAACTCAGTCTCTCCTCATCCCTCGGGTAGGGGGAGAATAGGTAGTCATACCCTGGTAAGACGGATTGTCTTCAGGAAATAGGAGGGATTAGGATGGTTTGAATATATGTCTTTGAGTGGGTGTGCATATCTATCTGAATATTTAGCCGTCATTTTTTACTAGTCACGTACACTAGTGAACTAATATAATTCACCAGAAGATTAAAATCTTTGGAAAATATTTACATGAATATTGATGGAATTAGTCTGAAAAGTTTAAACCAATTAAAGAAGTGCAGTAGTAATCATTCTAAAAGTATCAAAGGTCTTTTATATTTAGGGTCGCCGGAAAGAGGCCGCCAATACCTACCCTTTTTGGTAGCATGTTTAAAATATGACCAGTTCGGAGTTCTCTTTAAGAATAAATACAATTCAGAGAGAGAGAGAGAGAGAGAGAGAGAGAGAGAGAGAGAGAGAGAGAGAGAGAGAGAGAGAGAGAGAGAGAGAGAGGAAATTCTGAACTAAGATTTCAAATTTCCATAATTACCTACGAACAGTAAAATACTGTTCATTCTAATGTGCAAATTTCACGAATTCCAAATGAAAATGTTAAAAATGACGAAAATTCAATCTCTTCCTGCCACGTTTAAAAGTA
>NC_090725.1:223505132-223507632 GCF_036898095.1 Palaemon carinicauda | reverse complement strand
TCCTTAATCCTATTAATAAGTACTTTGCCATACACTTTTCCAACCACACTCAACAAACTAATACCCCTTGAATTACAACACGCATGCACATCTATCTTGCCTTCATATAGTGGTATAATACACGCACACACTCAATTTACTGGTACCATTGACAACATAAAACACATATCAAACACTCACCAACCATTCAAGTACAGTCTCACCCCCTAACTTTAACATCTCAGTCCTCGCACCATCCATATCAGGTGCTTTTCCTACTCTCGTTTCATTTAGTGCTCTCCTCACTTCCTCTCTTAAAATTTCTCTCTCATTATCCTCTCCCATCACTGGCACCTCAACACTTGCAACAGCAATTATATCTGCCTCCCTTTCATCCTCAACATTCAGTAAACTTTCAAAATATTCCACCTACCTTTTCCTTGCCTCCTCTCCATTTAACAACCTTCCATTTCCATCTTTCGCTGTCTCTTCAATTCTCGAATCACCTTTCCTTTGTCTCTGTGCTTCTTTCCAAAACTTAGTATGTAATGTATATTAACAATCTTTAGAGGTTCGTTCATAACACTTTTTTTTTTGTCTTTGCATATTCATTAAACATTATCATAGTTATACTGATATTCATTTGCAGTCCTAGATTTTTATTTCTACTTTCTCTATTCAAATCTTCTACCATCTTTTGTAATTCCTCCCGTGATTCAATATATAGAACTGTCATATGTAAATCATAAGTTTTTAAGGTATTCCCCATTAATATTCATTCTTGCAACTTCCAAATCTAAATTCTTAAAACTTCTTGGCGTGCTGTGAATAATGTAGGAGAGAGGAACTCTCCCTGTGAAATTCCATTTCTTAAAATCAGAATTTGTTTTTTTACTATCCTTGCTTCAGAAGGGTTTTTATTACTCCTGAAGTTTCCACAAAAACCAAAGCTTTCTCATAGTCCATAAATGCCATACATAGTTGTTTGTCATTGTCAGTTGACTTTTTCGTTAGCTAATTCATTATATGGATATAGTCATATGTTGAATATTCGCTTCTTAAACCTTACTGCTCTCTTGGTTAGTTAAAGTGTAGCTATCTTCCTTTTCAGCCTAATATAAAATTTGCCAATATTTTACATATTAGTGATAGAGAACATATTGCGCGGTAATATTAAAGTTTGTTTTTGTCTTCTTTTTATATGATTTGATCTAATGATACAGTTTTTCTAGGCTGTAGGTATGCAATATTTTTGCAAACATTTTGTGTAAAGTTCAGCAAGTTTTAATTTTATGATATATCTTCCATGTACAATATATTCAATTGTTAGGCTATCTTCTCCTGGCACCCTCTCATGACTTTTATTGCTCTCTTTGTCTCTCCTACTATTACTCTAGTACTGGCTCAGGTGCGTCACCATTTCTATCGGCAGTTATTTATTATATCATTATTGTAGAGCATTGTATAGAAATCCTCTGCAATATATCATTCCATTTCTTTTGTTTACAATATTTCCCAATTTCTCCTTTAAAGCAAATAAATGTTGACGACCTGTTCCAAATCTTCTTTTCATCAATTGGATACGTTTTTTCCCTTTGTTAGTGTCCCTCAATTTTGGTGTGATTTTTTTTCACGAATGTCAACGGTTTTTAGTTTGTTTATTATTTTGGACAGTTTTGCTAGTTCTATTTCGTCTTTCTTGGATTGTGCTTTTATTTCCAATTGTTTCTTTGTTAGGTTTTCGGTCTTTTCTATTATTTGTACTTTATCTTGTTTAATTCGGATTCATTTTACCTATCCCTTGTGGTAATTCCAATACAAATTTTGTTAAACACAATTAATTTCCTCCTTATTTTTTTCTATTGTATCATGAGACTAGAAACACCTATTTTGTAAGGGTAAATTAAAAGTATCAGATTTTTATCCTATTACAGGAGTGTTTCTAAAGATTATTTTTTTCCTTTTCTTACGTCTAAAAAAAATTTACTTCTAACCCTTCTATGGGGCTTGACTTGAACTTGTTTAACTCTGTTTCATATTGAGGTGATTAATATTTCAGAGATGATAAAATCTATTTTGATTTCATTTCTCCATTTGGACGTCTGCATCTGCATTTTTTATTTTAGTTGTAAATTGGTTCATGTCTTTTTCATTGATATATCCAAGTTACGTAGACTAGGATATATATTTCTATAGTTGTATATATATTCAGAGATTTAAATATTCTTTTAATGAATATCTGGATATATCAATAGAAAAGCCATGAATCTATTTACATGGGTTTTGGATGATTTAAATGCTAAAGTAATTCAAAAGAAGAGAGGAGAAATAGCAGTAGGAGAATTTAGAGTAGGCACAAAAAAGGACAGAGGAGATATGCTTGTAGAATTTGCTGATAGAAAAAATAAAAAAATCATAAACACATTATTTCTTTAAAAAAACTGAACACACACACAGACACACACACACACACACGCACACACACACACAACACACACACACACATATATATATATATAAA
>NC_090725.1:223482632-223490132 GCF_036898095.1 Palaemon carinicauda | reverse complement strand
ATACGCAGAACAGTATTGCTTATTCTTTATATATTTTCCCTAGTCCTCATACACCTGACAACAATTCTTCTTCGCTCAAGGGGTTAACTTGTTCACTGTAATTTTTTAGTGGCTATTTTTCTCTTGGTAAGGGTGGAAGTCTCTATAGCTATAGTAAACAGCTCTTCTAGGAGGTCCCTCCAAAATCAAATCATCGTTTTCTATTCTTGGATAGTACCATAGCCTCTGTACTATGGTCTTCCACTCTCTTGTGGTAGAATTCTCTTGCTTGAGGCTACACTCGAGCACACTATGCTACCTTCTTTGTCTCCTTGTTTATTTAGGTTTTTATAGCTAATGAAAGATCTATTTGAATGTTGTTGCTGATTTTGAAATACTATACTTTGAATTTTCGTTTCTTCCCTCTGTAGTTTATTTATTTCCTTTTCCATTTTCTCACTAGGCTATTTATCCCTGTTGAAGTCCATGGGCTTACAGAATCCATTTTTTTTTCGAGATAGAGTTGTAGCTTAGCCTATAATAATACAAATAATAATAATAATAATAATAATAATAATAATAATAATAATAATAATAATAATAATAATAATAATAATAATAATAATAAAGATAACAATGAAAATATTTTCATTATTATTATTATTATTATTATTATTATTATTATTATTATTATTATTGTTATTATTATTATTATTATTATTATTGATTGCTTCCTAGTAATTTGATGCAGAACTTTAAAACTTGAGGTCTAGTTCATGGACTATATAATATATATATATATATATATATATATATATATATTATATATATATATATATAATATATATATATATATATATATATATATATATGCTACATCTGACTAATTCTAAAAAACTAATGTAGGAAATTCTATTGAGGAATCTTAGACAAAAATCAAAGGAATTTATGTTGGATTGAAAAAAATCAAATAAAAATAGAATTTGGATTTCATTTATTACTATTTCAATGACCCTTGAAAAATATTAGGAGAAATTTTGAGGACGGAGGTCGCTACTAGTAAACAATGAAGAAAATGGTACGAGCCACTTCTTACTAGACGTACAGTAGCAAATATTCAATAACTTATTTCATTTTATGTGTGCATAAAAGGATGAGAGAGAGAGAGAGAGAGAGAGAGAGAGAGAGAGAGAGAGAGAGAGAGATAATTGCTCACAACAGAGTAACATTTATGTTTGACACGAGCTGTCCAACAAGCTTCTTCAAAGCACAATTTGAATGCTAATCAATGAGTGTTGAATATAGGCTTATCGTATTCCCATTAGACTAGTTTTATAATATCTATCTATCTATCTATCTATCTATCTATATATATATATATATATATATATATATATATATATATATATATAAACACACACACACATATATATGTATATATATATATATATATATATATATATATATATATATATATATAATATATATATATATATATATATACATACATACACACACACACACACACATATATATATATATATATATACACATATATATGAAAGAGAGTTACAACGAGTTACAATGATTTTGAATGTCTCAAGGACTTTTAAGTGCATCCACGGAGACTTCATATGTTCTTGGGTAGAGCGATTCTCATTAATCATTTAGAGAGTTTTTATGATTTTAAACGCGTTTAAATTGTTACTGATTGCTACACCCACTGGAAAGCTATTCCATATATTTGCTATTTCTTATGTAAAGAAATTGCCGCATTGAGTGGTGTTGTATCTTTTCAATTCCAGTTTTTCCCGTTACATCTGGATTGATTTGTGCTAAGAGTGAATAGATTGTTGTAATCTACATTTGTTAATCCTTTAAAAATTTTGGATGCCTCTATTAACTGTCTCTTTAATCGTTGAGTTTGTAGATCAAAAAAGGTCCCGTCATCTCTATATATTCAAACGCTTTAGTGTTCAAACTAGTTTGGTGGCCCTAGCTTGTACTGCTTCCAGTCTATCATATCCTCCATATTCTATATAGGGTCTTACTAGTGATGTGCACAGCTGTAGTACAGTGTCTTTGCTTCTGTATTTGAGTCATCTCTATATGTAACCTATTAATTTTTGTGCTTTATTTTCAGCTTTTATGCTCTGTTTGGTGAACTTCAAGTTATTGTTCATAATAATAACGAGATCTTCCTCCAGGTCCACACCTTCTATTTCATTGCCCAGCAAAGAGTAATCTGATTGTAGGTTACTATAACCTATGTACCTGACTTTGTATTTTCCACAATTGAAAGGCATTCGCCATTTTCTGGACCATTGTCCTTGATTCATTAGATCCTTTCTTGAGGCTTCTACGTCTACTGAGATCGCAGCATTTATGTCTAATTAAGTATAGTTGGCTAAGTTGGCTATTCTACTAGTTAATTCTAAACCGATGTCGTTTTTGTAAATCAGAAATAGAAATGGGCCGAGGATAGATCCTTAGAGGTACTCTGCTTGTAACAGCTGCCCGCTTTGAAGCCTCTCCATTGATTACAACACTCGTTGTTCTCTTTGTTATTCAATCTTCAATACACAAGGAATCTAAATGTTACAATGAATTTTCTTGAGAAACTTGATCAAAAGCCTTTTGAAAGTCTAGGTATATGATGTCTATTGTCCTGCAGTTGTCATAAATACTTACCATGTTGTGGAGAAAATTCCAACAGATTTGTCATACATGCTCTCTTTTGTCTAAAACCATGTTGGCTGTCTATCAGAAGATTGTTTTTCTCTACTGTATGTTTTAATATTGAATCTACTATATTTAATTAAAACATTGCATGGCAATAAAGTTACACACGCAGGCTTTTAGTTGCCAGATTTTTCTTTTGGTCCTCTCTTGTAGATTGGAGAGAGAGAGGGAGAGAGAGAGAGAAGAAGAGAGAGAGAGAGAGAGAGAGAGAGAGAGAGAGAGGAGAGAGAGAGAGGAGAGAGAGAGAGAGAGAGAGAGAGTATTAATTTTAGCCTATTTGCGAAGTAATGTTTCCTTATTATAACATCGACCACAACCAGTAGTGATAATTTTTCGAGGATGAAAAATACAAATCCTAATCATTATTTACATAGGAATAGATATTTTATTAATGGTATACTATCCCTTGAACATTTTTAGCATAATTTCTAAAATTTTCTTATGGTGCTATCAATGATGACCTCACGCTGATAAAGAATAGTTTCAATAATTTGTAATTGAAATAATATAAAAGGATTTTGAATACTTGCGGAACATTTGATATATTCAATGAAAAATAAGTCTTCATTTCTGTTCCCATCTTCCCTTTTTATTTTTTTGTCTTGTCATTCATCATTATCATAACAGAACGGAAAGAGGAATACCTAAATTGGGAAAATTAGCTCACATTAATGAATGGAAAAAAAATGTTTCGATGAATTACTATATTATGAAAACTATGGGATACAATACCGATACACGTAAATAGCATATATTAGAACATACGAATATTGGAGTGGATATGGTCAAAACTTTATAATCCGGTGTAGGTCTATACATTTCAGTTACCTGATATCAAAGTCCCCCATATAACTGTTTGTAGTCATCTACTGTGACAAGTCTGAAGTTGAATTATCCTGAAATAATGATAAAGATTGTTTTATGTCTGTATACATTTGTCAAAGAGAAAATGTATCATAATTATCCAGTATTTCTATCAACAGCAGTTACAAATTATAATTGTTTACTTGCAACCATCAAATAAAGCCGAATGAATTGCGTAAAAATACTCTAGAGGATATAGTCCAAAGTCTTGGGAAATCTTTTTGGATCAAAATGACCTTTGCTGAAGTAACAAGATTTCTCAATTGAGAGAGAGAGAGAGAGAGAGAGAGAGAGAGAGAGAGAGAGAGAGAGAGAGAGAGAGAGAGAGAGAGAGGAGAGAGAGAGAGAGAGCCTACAAGGAAACGAAGCAAATTGTTTTTTAGAGGGAAATAAGAGCAAAAAGGGAATCAAGGACCCATTTGTACTGAACCTCAGTTTTAAAACGTCATTTTCAAGTCTATCAGACAAATTCCAAAGGTGGATTGCCGGGTTTTATTCAATTTCCTTTCTCTATTTACGTGAAACAATTCCACTACCCGCTTGTTTTGCGCATACGCACATCTGCACTTATACAGATTCTCTCTCTCTCTCTCTCTCTCTCTCTCTCTCTCCTCTCACTCTCTCTCTCTCTCTCTCTCTCTCTCTCTCTCTCTCTTATATATGTACACACACACACACACACACATATATATATATATATATATATAATATATATATATATATATATATATATATATATATATATATATATACATATACAGTAGAAAAATGCTTTTGTATAATCTAACCGAACGGATACAGATATTCTCTATAGAGACTAATTTTAATTGAAATTACTAGCTGTAGAACTTCTATTACATTCTTTACACAGTAATGCAGTAACATCGTTTGGAGCAACAAAACCACAGAGAGTGGTGCCCATATCAAGAGCAACGAACCCTCCTACAGCAGTGACTCAATAGGAGCACTGGACCCAGGAAAAGTGTGCTCCTCAAAAGCAGGTGCCCTATTAGGAGTCAAGCGTTCTTCAGAAATAGGCCTAATTTCAATTACACGCAGCCCTTAAATTCTGCACTAGAGCCTAGGTTTAGAAAAATGAATCATTGGTATAAAGGGAGGAGGACCAGACTGTTTAGTTTTTAAGTTTACACCCTAAGACGATGAAAATTCAGGTCATTTATTGAATTAAGGTGAATTTGAATTTTTTAAAAACGATTTATCAATCTTGGCACCTTTGTTAATATCAAATGGATGAGAAACATTAATTTGCATATGCCAAGCCATATATACCTGGTTTGGTGTAAAAATGCAAGAGAACAGACTTCGGGTGGGTGGGAAATCCATGATAGAAATATATGAAGCAAATTACTGCGAAACTAACTCTTCTCTACGGAAATTGGAAGATTCTCACGCTTGTTGAAAGGAACAGCTTATATCTAATATTAAGCAAACGCACAACTATTGAAACACAAGAAATATGGATTTGTGGAAATGGTAGTAAAAATGCAAAACAGACGAATGTATTTTGGAAAAGTTTTATTATAAGGAAAGAATGAAAAATGATAGGTTTATGAAAATATAGTTTGATTTAGTAGTGTCAAGTGAAAACCAAAGCCACACACTAAGAAGTGTTTGATATGTTATATGAAAGAGGCATATGTAGACAAGGGTCTCAATATCCATCATGAAAATGCATGTAAAGATAAGAGGTGTATATCAATTTTTTTTTTAATAGATTCTACGCGCTACTAATAGCATATGTAACTTATAATGTAATAGGTATTTGATATGGGAGTTTATCCAGATCTAACAGATTAAAGTATGAATATGTAAGGGCACTTTGTATTATTATGTGTTTGCTTTTGCTTAGTAGCTACACCATGTTAAAGTAAACAGCTAAGTGCTAAAAGAAAAAAGAAATTAATATATAATTAACCAATTCATAACTCCATGTTAGACTTTAATTAAAATTCGTGTAAATTCAATGAATTGTTCAAAACACACAAGTTGAGCGTTAACAAATAATAATAAAAAAAATAAAACAATGAAATTTTTAAATGTCCGAAGTTCTAAAAAAAGGAAAACTAGAAAAGAGAGAGAGAGAGAGAGCGATTTTTTCTCCTTTCTTGCAGGGGAGGAAATTTGGCACTAGGGTCGTGGCCTGTATCTGATGCGCCTTTGGTGAGGGGAAATAGAACTGTCTTATTTAACGGAATGGAACAACATTTATTGCTGTGGATGTGGACCATAGGATCGAAGATATAGTTTGTTATAAACGGGAGAGTAATTTAAAACTCGAGCTTTCATATGAACTGATAAATGTAATATCGCTAATTGTAATGGGAAGATGTATATTGTTGAACAATCACCGAAGTTTTTGATAATTGAAAGTCTGCAATTAAGAATAAAATTTGATCATGTACTCACTTTTTATTGTGTCTGTTGGAGAAGAGAACACATGTTTAGGTCATTGAAAAGGCTAAATTATAAAATTATAAAGTATACAGAATGGATGGATCATGTAAATTCAGGATAGTAAGGAAAAATCGGGGAAAATATCTACCACTGGTATGTTGAGATATATATTATGATTGTATCATTGTAAAATTAGAGAAGTAATTAAAACGAATATGATAACATATAATGAAAATTACTCATGCAAGATTTTCAATTAATTACTTTAAAATAAGATCACCTAATTGTTAAATAATTTATCTGTAACAATGAATCAACAAATGACTAGTCTTTGGATAAGAGAGCAAAATAGGTATTTCTAATTCCACCGACAAAGTTAGAAGCCGATTATGTTTTCGCACCTGTTCGTCCAATTGTCCGTTTAGTGTTAGGGCTAGTAATCAAGGAATAACTGTAAAGACAAATGAAAGGTTTAGGCCAAAAAAATAGACATTTGCCTGTTTGTCTGTTTGTTTGTGAACAGTTTTGTGGTCATAATTTTATTCATAAAGTAGTGATACTTTCAGCGAATAATTTGTATGTTAAGAAGTGGAGGTGATTCAATTTTGAATATCCTATGTCAAAGGACAAGGTCACAGTCGAGCAAAACGTCGACCGAATTAACCCTAACCTTAACCCCAAGTTCGCTTATGGATGTCACACAGACTTCAAATACGCCTACGGTCTAAATTGAAACAGGGAAAGGCAATCTGGTTTCAAGAAATAAGCTGCCGTGGCGGATGTCTGCACTAGCAGAGCGATTTTCTAGTTTTGCACTGTATATTACAATTCTGCTTGATTCACTTTATAATTTGCCAAATTCTGAAAAAAAAAAAAAAACGAATATTAACAAACATAATGACGCTGTTCCATATATATAACGTAAAAAGATAAGCTGCCCTTAAATCGGCACTCTTTTGTGTAGACTTAAATGTTCCTCCTTTGCTTAAACCCGATAGTCCTGTCCCTCACCGTCCAAAGTAAAAGGATGATATATTTCACAGTAATCAAATTAGTGAAAAATCTGATCTTGCTCATTCCAACTTCCCTCAAGCTATACTAATTAGTTTAGCTTTTCGGTCCAGAGAAATAAAAAAAAAAAAAGCTTGTGTTTGACCTTGATGCTATTGGAAGTGTTGTCCCAAATGGTATTTGGCCTTTTATCTACGATTTTTTAACTTCTAAGATATCTGTTATTTTCTCAATTTAGCAAGAAGAGGATCTTTTGCTCTTTTTGGAGAGTTTGTAATGTTACTACATTAGGTAAACGTGTTTATGCTTGGTGTAGCACTGGTGATTATCAACTATTTTCATAATTCCAATATGATCTAACGTTTTTTGACGTCTTTTGGCAAAGTATCTGAATGAGTATGTTGAAGTTAGTTATCTAATACCTAATTTGCCTTTGGGTTTCTACATAGGCCTTGGGGTATGTGATACCCTTCTTAAAGTATCCAATTC
>NC_090725.1:223477632-223480132 GCF_036898095.1 Palaemon carinicauda | reverse complement strand
AATATCAACTGTGTTCCATGACTCCCCTATTGTCTAAAGTTTTTGAACGCGTATCGACTAAATGTCGGAATTTGGATTTTCACAACCCCTTAATCCTTTTTGTTCAAGGTTATTGGATCCTTCACGTACAGATTCCTTCAATGAAATTTTCTTTTCAATGACATTTAGTAACTTTAAAATTCTCTGTGATTAACGATTTCGCATACAAGTTGTTCGTGTGTCTTTTCAGTTTCAAACAAAAATATATATTGTAAAAGTTTTAAAGGATTTTTGTAGACCCATCTATCTAGAGGTAAAATTTACATTTTATGTATTCTGTTATAGTCTAAATACTGTTCTCCTCATCTTAACTTTTTGGACGAAAAAAAAAAAAAAACACTTTCAAATTCGCTTTCACTCATCTGGAATCCAGTCTGTGGTATTCCCCGAAGAAGACACCATGCCGTAACTTAGAATCTTGAATATTACAAATTGACTCTTTAGCTGAAGAGACACTTTATAAAAAGTGTGAAAGTTTTTGTATTTTTTAAAAAATATACAACGTATATAATTGTGGATAATTAATACCCAGCTCTGGTATTGCTACTTAATTAGAATTTTGTGTTTATGCTTGAGATTTGGTCATTATTATGATTATCCTTTGAATTTATTTCTACCTAGATTATAACCAACACTTCGTGAGGCTTGGTCCTACTATGTTAGAATTTTTATTCAGGCTACGATCACTTTGTAAAATAATTTTAACAATCAAACAGTCCAATAGCTTTTATTTTTGCATTGCAGTTCTTTCCTGTTTTCCTTGGCTTTGTAGCATTTCGGTTTTATAACTAGGGTTATACCCTGGCTTGTGTGGTAACAGTAGTAGCTGAAGTAGAATCATTAATAATGATAACAATATGCGTTTGCTTGAAGGTGGTAACTAACTTAGCGTCAATGAGTTAAAAATGTTATTCTTAGACTTTTGATGATATTCCTTTTTCCGCTTACTACATTCTGCCAATAGGGAGCATATTTACGCATTTTCAGGGACACAAATAATGGTACAGTATTTCTTTTGTAAATGAAACAAAAGCTGTTCTGTATTCCAGATTTTGGTCCAAATTGTTTTTTTTTTTTTTTTTTTTTTTTTTATTTCCACGGTAACAAATTTGTGGACAAGGGGATGGCCGAATGAAGGGATGAGTGAGTGATAATATTTTCTGTCTTGAAGGGACGTTTATTAATTTGTAATGGTGGAATGTGAGAAAATTCCAGTTTTCTGTAAAATGGTGGATGAATATCGTGCTTGACAAAATGACAACTGAAGCTGGAAGTCTAGGGTCACCATTAATCAAGTTTCACTATACTCTAAACACTTTCCTTCCAGAACGCAATATGACAACAAAAGCTGATATTCTAGGTTTTCCAGTAAGCAGGTTGTACTAAACTCTAAACCCGATCCTTCTAGAGAGCAAAAGGACGACTAAAGCTGAAAGGCTAGGGTCAACAGTAATTAAGTTTCACTATCCTCTAAACACGTTCCCTCCAGAACGCAAAATGACAACATATGCTGAAATTCTAGGTATTCCAGTAAGTAGGTAGTATTATCCTCAAAACCCAGTCCTTCCAGAGAGAAAAAGGATGACTGGAGCTGAAATTCTAGGGTCAGCAGTAATCTAGTTTCACTATCCTCTGAACATGTCCCTTCCGAAGCGAAAAATGACAACAGAAGCGGAAATTCTAGTTTTCATTTGAGCAGGTTGTACTATCCTCTAAACCCAGTCCTCCCAGAAATCAAAATGTTGACTGAAGCTGAAACTCTAAAGTCACCAGTAATCAAGCTTCACTATCCTCTAAACACATTCCTTCCAGAACGCAAAATGACAACAGAAGCCAAAATTCCAGGTTTTCCAGGAAGCAGGTTGTACTATTCTCTAAACCCGGTCCTTTCAGAGCGCAAAAGGACGACTGAAACTGAAAGTCTAGGGTCACCGGTAATCAAGTTTCACTATCCTCTACACACGTTCCTTCCAGATCGCAAAATGACAACAGAAGCTGAAATTCTAGGTTTTCCAGTAAGCAGCCGGTATTATATTCTAAACCCGGTCCTTCCAGAGCACAAAATGACCATTGAAGCAAAAATCAAAGGTCTACAGTAAAAGTCTTTTCTATTCACTAAACCCGGTTCTTCCAGAATATACGAAATGACGACGAAGGCTAAAAGACTAGGGTCACTAGTAAGCAAGTTTCATTATCCTATAAATCTGGTTCTTCCAGAGCGCAAAATTAAGACAGAAGCTGAAAGTTTAGCTTTGCCAGTAAGCAAGTTTCCCTATCCTCTAAAATCGGTCCTTCTAGGGTGCAAAATGATGACTAAAGCTGAAAGTCTAGGTTCACCAGTTAGCAAGCTTCATGACCCTCTAAATACGGTCCTTCCTGAGCGCTAAATTATGACGGAAGCTGAAAGTGTAGGATCACCATTAAGCAAGCCTTATTATCCTATAAAATCAGTCCTGTGATA
>NC_090725.1:223470132-223472632 GCF_036898095.1 Palaemon carinicauda | reverse complement strand
ATATATATATATATATATATATATATATGTATGTATTTAGATTTATTCATATATATATATATATATATATATATATATATATATATATATATATATATATATATATATATATATATATATATACCCCTTTTTACTTTATAGCAGAAAGTTACCATTTTGAAATTTCTCTGTTCTAGTCTCCATCGGCAAAAATCAGCAAGAGAGGGAAAATGCGTGGAAGTGTTTATTGAACTGAAATAAGATATTCAAGTGTATCGTAACATTTTAACTTGAGAAGGAATCTCATCAACACCCCGAACCATCTTCGACTAAATGTCATATGACAAGCTTAAAATAAAAGGGAGTCTATGTCACTAGTAGGAAGTTGGTAGACCTAATTCCAAAAATGAAGTTGTTGAGCATATATGACAAGTCTTATGACTGATCCATTTGGACTTTACTACGACAGCGTATACTAAACAGAAATTGCATATCTTCATGACACTGAGGCAAGAATGTACACTGTAATATAAGAAATTGATACAAGAAAGCTTCACCCCGCGTGGCAACAAACTTAGCTAATGAGAGTGATTTCATAGTTTCTTTGAATGAAAAAGTGTTTGTTACTTTTTTTTTTTTTTTTTTTTTTGGTGGGGGGGGGTGCAATATGTTATGACAAGAAATGTGTATTAAAACAAAATATGACAAATCCTGCAATTTTTCATTCATCAGTATAAGATTTTTTTTTCTTTTTTTTTCTTTTGTCTATACATGTTTTATTTTTTCTATATTGATTAAGAAAAACTATTTTATTGTATATTGTCATAACAGTATTAAACTGTGTATCAGGTTGTACAATTGACATGCTATTTTTCTGTAACTATTGCATATTATGATAAAATCCTCTTTATATCATTTACTGGTATATTCCTGACATTCAATGCGTAAGTAAAACCAATCAATTGACGTATTTTGAATTCGTAATATCAAACAATAGAACTGGCAATAAAGTTAATTTTGTCTAACTAGTGAATAGGCTATGATGTAATGAGAAATACACACGCGGTCTACAAAAATATCACTAAAAATCCTCAATAGTATTTATTGTATTTATTATACCTTAAAATACAGCTCCAGGTAAGTTTCTCTCTCTCTCTCTCTCTCTCTCTCTCTCTCTCTCTCTCTCTCTCTCTCTCTCTCTCTCTCTCTCTCTCTCTATAGTGTTTAAAAAAATTGATTCACAAGAAAACAATAATAGAATGTATCAAAAAGGTATTGTTTAATTTACTTATTTGCTCAAATGAACACACTCGGCAGCCAATGCATTTAGATATAATTTTTATCGCATATTAGTTCACGTGCTCATAATTATGCTGACTAGGAATTGGGATACATTTCTATGGAGGATAATGATTACAAGTTTTAAACATAAACTGTATAGACAACAGTGCTTTTTTTTTTCTTTTCTTTTTTTCAATATGTGTCCGGTAATAAATCCGTCCTATATATGGAATTTCAATATCTCCTGTGTACTTTCTTCATGTTGAAATAAAAACAAAACTCTACTTCCTCCGTACTGCTACTCACGTACTTTAGGTAGCAATCCACGCCATTCCTTTGTAGGAGTGATAAGGGTATTAATCATAACAGCGTTTCCAGGCTTGTTTCAAAATGTAATATTCCTGATAAAGAAGAAAAAACTAAATACGTAAAAAAAAAAAAAAAAGGATATGTTATTTCGTTCCATCTTATTCGATGCCAACTAGCATTTGAGCACAAAGAGAACAAAAGACCTGCATGAATACCGAATAGACACATATCTCTTGTAATCGGGTATGAAAAGATTAGCACAATTATTCTAACCAAACTTGCGCAAAAACGTGTTGCCAACGATTATCTTCACTAATACTAATACTGTTGCTACTACTGCTGCTGCTACTACTACTTCTACTACTATTACTACTGCTACTACTACTACTACTACTACGACTACTACTACTACTATGCTAATAATAATAATAATAATAATAATAATAATATTGAAACCTATGATAATAATTGAAGTTGTAACTATAGTAGTAATAATAGTACCAATCAAAGCACAAATTATAGAGAAATATTTGAACCCTGATTACTCCCTATTATCTTAGATGCCGCCCTCTAGGGAATTGCCGTCATTCATGTGACATGCCTCAATTATCGTAACTTTCATTTGAATCTTGGAATAATTATCGGACATATAGATGAGGAACATCAAAGACATACAGAAACTTGGGGACTTATTTATAATTTTTCTAAATATATGTTTCTTTGAAAAAATATGATTGTTGGATTAGTGTCATAATGGAATAGATATTATATATAATAAATTTCTTTAGCAACCATATTTTTAAAGAAATTATCCTAATATTTACAATGATATGCGTATCATTCTTAAATATTTATATAATATATATAAATTTTCCTTAAACACCCGTTTCTTGTCTAATCGAATATAATTTTAAATATTAGCACAGTTTAA
>NC_090725.1:223460132-223465132 GCF_036898095.1 Palaemon carinicauda | reverse complement strand
TTACATTTAAAGAATTCAAGTTAAATCATGGGTAAATTTCAAATGAAATACAAAATGACATGTTCTCTTTGAATTATTTGATCTGCAACAATAGGTAATTTAGGGTATTCCAGCGACTTAAATAGTGGTATAAAAAGTTAATTCCTTCTTGTTTACCTCAATAATGTAATGAACTGAAGTTGACTTTCGACTGCAGTTATATGAATAATATTCTTGTTTGCTTGGATTTCTTCGTCGTTTAGAGTACAAAGACCTTTCCAGGAGGGATTAACCACGTGCTTCCCCCTGGCTTTCACCTTTCGCCATTAACTGTTTTTTTTTTTTTTTTTTTTTTTTTTAATTAGGGAATGGGCTAGGCCAGCCTACGGGATTTGACAGACATAGGCTGTTGTAAAAGGTTGGGGGTGTTTTCAAATTTCTACCACCCTTATGCAATAACTTCTGACTGCACAACTTTGAGGATCATCTACAGGAGTGATGGAATTAATGCTTGTTTGAACCTACCCCTAGGTAAAAAAAATCAAAGAAAACAATTTTTTTTTATTGTTAAATTGCTTGTAGTTATTAGAGTGACAGTTTTTTGTATATATTAATTTATACATATGAAAGATTTATTGCTGATGCATATAACTCCACATTGTAGTGTAATGTATTGCTCAAGGAAGGGGGTGGGTGCAAAGATTAATCTTAATATCTCCTACTTCTCAGAATCTCGAGACATCAACCTCCTCTAGACACTTGTTGTGTGAACACCTCTCTGTAGAGCTTCTACATTTGCAGCTGATATATCTAGGCACCTGTTTTCGTGCACAGGAGTAGTTTCTGTAGCATCCTTTAAAACAGTTTTAGGAAATGGATCTTGAAAGCTGATCTGGCCCTAACGAGGTTACACTTAAAACGGGGATATAGTCTCCGATTTTTAGTTCCCATCCATACTCGGTCGGAGGTACCAAGTATGGCTTTAGGATGATATCACTCTTTTCAATCATACTGTACTTGCGTATATCGCCCGTCTCTCATGAGGAACAAATAACACTTTGGTCGGGAGTAGTATTTTCAGTAGAATGGATTTTTTGTTGAGAAATTTGTTGGCACGTACTTCACTCAAAGTTCAACCTTACATTGCGTACTTCTTGGTGCAAACAGTGATTGTCAGATCTCTCACTTGAGCACAGAATTCATTTGTCATCTCTTTGCGATCATCATCCTCTCAAATTTCAGCTAGGGCCCAGTGGGATATTCCCGACTTCAAATCAACCACGCCTTCTTGTTTGTGAAGTATGGAAAGCTAGTTGTATCTTTGCCACTCAGACTGTGAATCATTGGCAACGCCTTACACTGGTCGACTCCAAGGACTTCTAGAAAACTGTGGCTTGATAGGTATTCGTTTGAAGAGAATCGTACCCAGAACTAAGGTAGGTTCTGAAGATGTATAGCAGCATAGTAGGCACACTGGATAACAACATCAGTGTCATTGACAGGAACTATAACCCTGTTTATTCCTTCTGTACAAATACTGTGTACAATGTGTAATATCATCCTATTATCAGCATCCTACTAATTAGATTTCAACTCTGGATCTGGCACTGGTACTTGGGATCGAGCTGATACACGGACTGACTTTTTCTCCTCATCACATCCCCCATCTAGGTAAAACTGAAGCAACCCGAGTGCCAAGTGCATATTGCTGGATTTTCTCTATTTGTTGGAAAGATAGCTCAGAAGGCAGGCGTTGTTTTCTTCAAGAGCTCAGTTAGTTCTGGGGCTGTGAAGTTATCAGCTATATTGAATGCTTTTGATGGTTTTCCTTTTCTGTGACTTTGTGTTTGTATCTTCAGACTTGGCGATATGTAGCAATCGCAACAGAAGTGAATGCTGGCTGTGTCAGGTGGTACTTCATTCACTAATCAAACTAGATAATGTCTGGCAATGTCCTCAAATTTGCTTTTTTTTATTAAATGAACGACGATAAATCATATACATATACATATACATATACATATACATATACATGAATTTCACAATAAAGGACGTCATGCCCTCCCTCATTGTTCTACATTTGATGAAGAGGGCTTTCATTGCGTTGCTGCATTCATGCTCGCCAACGAAATCCATAATGTCAAGTGTGCTACCACTAGCTATGACTTGAGTCATCCTCACTAGAGCTCAGATTTCGTCTACCTGTCCATCCTATGCTTATTATTTAGGTGTTCTCCCGTTTATTCTGCATTTCTAATGCCTTCAAGTTCACAGTTGATGTCGTTGATGCAGTGCTTCGACTCTAACTTGCTTGATACTCACAAGTTCCTTCAAGACTTCTTTTTAGGTTACCTCAATTGTGCTTATGCTAATAAGCTCAATTGCAGCAATGATGTTGATGATCATTGCCTCATCTTGTGTCGTTGCAATCTTACCTGCCTCATGGTGTGGATTTTGTGCATCTGTATTATCGTTGAGCTACAAATGCTCCATCCACGAGAGCGCTGTGAACTTTAAGAGATATCTCAGTCAAGTTCTTAATTTCCTCAATGTAGATTTAGATCAGAAGCTACTGTTGCCCGTATTTATAGTATCCAGCAGCAACAACATAGGGGAACATTTTACTGGATTAACACAAGTGTCCGACCTAGTTTCCTTGTCTCTAGTTGAAGGTGAATGGGAAGAGGATGTTACACATTTCTGGGAAGGTAAGCCCGAAATTGACTGCGAGCCACCTGGATAGATCATGTTGGAACTGGTAAAGTTGCTCGATAAGGGTGGTAAGTTGATCATGTGTGTTGTTAAGCAAGTTAAACTGTTCATTACCAGTCAGCTGGTTGTCAAGATGTTTCTGTGTTTGGTCGGTGATGTCATCTGTCAAACAGGAATCGTTTTGTTGTTCGAGATTGGCTTGGAATTCTTACCAGATCAATTGCCACAGAATCTCAGATATTAGTCAGAGAGCATGAAGTGTTTAATAGTAACCCGCATTGCTGCGAAATATCTTTCTAGCCGTGCTTTCTGCACAAAATCCCGCTCTGAATAGGATATCTTCAATGCCGCTTTCATGCATGATGTTCACAGTCGCCCTAATGAAGTTGTACGCTTGATGAAATCCACCAACAATTAAGCTATTTTGCGGAATTTATCAAGGCTATCTTCCTTTATGGCATTAGCCAGCTTGTATGTTACTTGATCACAAGCTATAATCATCCACTCATTACCAAGTTCGGTTGACATTTTGACAAGGTACGGCATTTCTTCCCTCAGAACAGAGGAGTCTGTGGATCATGATGCTATGAGTGGTAGGTAAGCAACTATACAGGATTCTTGTTGGTCATACAGCCTTGCACAGAATGCTGGGAAGCTCAGGAGGTTAGGTTTCACTCTGGAATCTTCCATATCATCAGTAGAATAGAGCTGTGCTCTACAGATCCGCCAAATAAATAGGAGATTGGTAACCGAGTCATTTTGGTTTTAATGTAGTGTATTACAGGGCAATGTAACCTAGGAAAACAACTACTTTTTCTTATAGAAAAAAATACACTGTCTTCGAAAATGACACTCGTTCCCGTCGCAAATGAATAGTTTCAGAAATATATAAACATCTATATCCTACGATAATGGGGGACCCCCAGTGGGAACTCGGGGTTTTGGGTGGGTAAAACATACTGGGGAAACGATATATAGTCGTAAAACAAGCCTTTTCTTCTCTATACTTTACCTTCTTGAATGTATTATAATCGGAGGAAAATACAAAACAGAATAACTGGATAGACTTTGGAGGAGCCGTTGCAAAGATTATTTCATGAAAAAATACAGTAACCAGTGCTGCCAACGTCTGATGTAGATCAAATGTTAGCATTCCATGCTAACATTAGCACCCATTTGTACACAGGTTCGTACATACCAGTTTTCGGCCTGCGAAAATATCACTCCCCCTGTGCTGAAGCTTCCCCCCCCCCCCCAATTACTCGTTTTATTATCGTATTATTATCTCATTTTATATTCCCATTCAATATTATTTATCATACATTCATTTTATCTTCCTATATTGGGTTTATTTCTTTGGTTATTTCCTTTTCTCTCCCCGGTTTCACATAAATACTTGCTCTGGACTAGTTTCCCTATCCAGTTCATTCACGGTAAAATCATCTCATTTTATATTCCCATTCAACATTATTTATCATACATTCCTTTTTATCTTCCTAAATCGTTTTTATTTCTTTTCTTTTGTTATTTCCTTTTCACTCCTCTGTTTCACATAAATACTTGCTCTGGACTAGTTTCCCTATTTAGTTCATTCATGTTTACCCGCTAGTCTCCTTTGTTTTTCCCTTAACCAATCACCAACCGATGCCTATTCAAAGTTTACACAAGGGGGTTATCTACTGATATTTCTCTACCACCCCCCCCCCCCTTCCTTTATCTCTTTGAGTGGTCTGTTCATGCCCCTTCCTCCAAACCCTTTTCCCTTGTAACCTTTGACCTAGTAAGGTGTGCGTCATTTCAAGTGAGATTTATTTTTTCGTATTTTTCGATGGAGGAAGTTACAGAAACTTGTAACGGCTGCAGTATTCCGTACCTAAAAGCAGTTGCTAAATTTCATGATGATTTTTATGTTCCTTCAGCCAATGTTGATAATTTCCTGAAATCACACAACGTAATTCCTCAACGCTTACAGTGCCCCAATTGTCTTTCTCTTTTATCTTATAGGAAAGACATTCACGTGTTTTATTGTAATTCTAAATCCATCATACCTAAAACTAAGAAGAAACGTCGTTGCGGTTATACCGTTACTTCCTATAAAGGTACATTTTTGGGGAAAAGTCGTCTACCCCCATGGAAGAAAATATTATTTGTAAACCACTTTTTGCATAAACATTCGGACCATGAGACCCTCATGCATGGTATCGGCATATCCTCGAAAACTAGGTGTCGATTGGAGAAGTTTCTGTTCCAAGGTTACCGAATACTTCTTCGATAATCAAGAGGCGATTGGTGGTATTGGAGTAACAGTT
>NC_090725.1:223443294-223444632 GCF_036898095.1 Palaemon carinicauda | reverse complement strand
GTGTTTATTATGTGTATATTTCTGTGTCTTTGTGCATATTTATTTGTTTATTGATATGAACATATCCATTTGAGTATGTTTCATTACTCACATGAATTGAATAGTTATAGTCATTAGACAAGAAAGATTAATGGTCATCAATAGGTTACTGACGTTTTAAAAATAGATTACTATTAATTAGTAGTTAAAGAAAGCATATATTAATAGGGCAAGTAACAAATGTTGGAGGGAGAGAGAGATAGGGAGATTATTTTTTAAATTTCTGTATGAAATGCCAAATCAGTAGGAACCATTACAAAAGTTTGAATGAATTTAAGAGTCTAGTGATACCAAAAATAAGCTTCATACTCTTTGATATGCACAGCTGTAATTATTAATTGTCAATGATAACGCAGAAATTCAATATAATTTCCTTGAAACATCTTATTTCTAATTTTTAAAAATAAAAGTCATGGCTAATTGGAGGATTGCAGAAGGCAATATTGCATTTTAATCCAGTCATCATATCAAAAGGAGTTTAGAATTTTGATGAAACATCAAACAAAAACAGAAGTCGCAGATAACTGCAACTTAAAAATAACATGTTATCTGAAGTTACAGGAATTTTCAAATACAGATGCAAAGTCAATTATCATTTTGTTCAATAACCGCAAAAGAAAATTCCTGCCAACCATCAACCATTCCCATGTGAGTTTTTCAGGATTTCAGTCATCAAACCAATTAGTCAAATTTTTAAACTCGAAAATTAATAGGTTCGAGTACTGGCCATCGTATGATGCATATACCCGCAATTTCCTTTGGGACAAAGTTAATTCTTTAATGTTATTATAAGAATGATATTCAGATAGGGTATAAGATCAGATTGTACTTGGAATAACTATTGTCAGCTAAGTGCTATTGCACCGGGAGTTTAAGATTCAACTGAAAAGGAATACAATTCAACCATAAAAATCATCTCTGGTACAACCCAGGAACGTAATTGGTGGACTAAACTTGAATCTGCACTCATTGTCTTAGACTTTACATGAACCAGATGGCTCTGTAATTCACTGTCCAAAGGAAAAGGCAGTCCTTTAGGCTGATGTGTTTGATGTGTAAGCAAAGTAATGAAAAACTCGATCTTCCTTATTCTTGTTTTCCTCAGGGTAAACTAACTAAACTAGCTTTACAGTCCCGTGATATTAAAGCAGACTACTGATGGACCTTGATGTTTATCAAGGTATACTGTAGATCCAAATGGTATTTTTCCTTTGTTTTTATGTATGTGATCTCTAGGCTCGTAAGTTTTCTTTTGCTTAACAGTAAGAGGTTCATTTTGCATTTGTTGGGGAATTGGTA
>NC_090725.1:223430794-223438294 GCF_036898095.1 Palaemon carinicauda | reverse complement strand
CATAAGTCATGGTAGTATAATGTCCAATGGATTCAATAGATTTGAGAATAAAGCCCTCAAAGAATATTGGGATATTGATGATACACACACACAAACACACACACACACACACACACACACACATATATATATATATATATATATATATATATATATATATATATATATATATATATATATAAATATAAATATATATATATATATATATATATATATATATATATATATATATATATATATATATATATATATATATATATATATATATGGTAGGTAGGCCAGCGTACCAGACACCCAGTGAGAGACTAACGCTAGGGTGCTATTGGGTCGTTTGACTGGCCAGAGAGTACGACTTTGGATCCCTCTCTCTGGTTACGGCTAATTTTTTCGTACATATACACCGAATAGTCTGGCGTATTCTTTCTACATTCTTTTCTGTCTTTATACACCTGGTAACACAGACGCTGAAATTGTTCAACAATTATTCTCCGGTCACGCGGTTAACTAGGACACTCTTATTGTTTTGGCTATTTAGCCATGGTAAGCAGCTTTTTTTAGGAAAAGGTCTCTCACTTATATCTCTTCCTCTTGTTTTTTTATAAGTTTTTATACTTTATATACTGTACTTTAATTGTTCATTACTTCTTTTATAGTTTACGTATTTCCTCATCTGATATCCTCACTGGGCAATTTTCTTTGATTGAGCCCTTGGTTCTATTGCATCTTGCCTTTTTAAATAGCTTATAACTTAGTATATATATATATATATATATATATATATATATATATATATATATATATATATATATATGTATATATATATATATATATATATATATATATATATATATATATATATATATATATATATATATGTGTGTGTGTGGTGTGTGTGTGTGTTGTGTGTGTGTTTTGTATATAATCAGCCGTTCCTAGTCCGCTACAGGACAAAAACCTTAGGCATGTCCTTTCATACGCCTCAGTTAATACTGCAAAAATATCCTAGCTTGTCGATCTATCTTTTCTCTTCTTATCGCTGCTTCATTTATAATCTCTAGGGACCCAATTGCTAATTTTTTTTGTTTATATATTACCTGTCATACTCATATGTTACCTGTCATGTTCACTATTTGTCTTCCCCATGTCCATTAACTTTGCTTACGTGTTGTTAGAGTATGTTTTACTTCAGTTTGATCTCGTATCCATGTTGCTATTTTTTCATTATGTGTTATTCCCACTATTATTCTGTTTATAGCTCTTTGAGTTGCAACTAGCTTATGGTCTAAGGCTATAGTAAAGATCCAAGTTTCTGACACATAAGTTAATACTGGTAGGACTATATGATTAAATGTTTTTAATTTGAAAAGGTTTAGCCTTTTTCTTTTCATAATTTCATTTTGTTTACCAGAAGACCTCCATCCTATACTTATTTTTTTTTTAAATTTTCATTCCACGTCGTGGAGAAACGCTAACTGTATGTCCTGATTCGGTATATTCATTAAGAATCTCAAGAGCTTACTTCATATTCATTATTTTTTGTCTCTGCATATTCATTGAACATCATTGAAGCAGATTACATTTAAGCAGCCATCCCCGATTCCGGAAATATCCAATTGGCTCTACAAGCAAGGAGACACGCCAAGAACATACGATGCCCTCAAACTATACCACCTGGGCCAGTACTCACCATCACCAGCCACCGGCAAGTGAAAATTTTTTAGCTCTCTCAACAACCGTTGGGGAACCAAAAGGCTTGGCTTATCCTCAGGGAAATGACCAATATCGCTGGTCATTTCCCTGAGGATAAACCAAGCTTTGGTGCTTGACTGAGTTACACCATTGAAGCGAAATGGGATTTGAGCACCAGGAACACTTTTCCGTTGGCAAAGAACGGTAGTTTCAGGGATGGGACATTGATAGTATAATCAGGGTCGAAAGACGGCTCCATCGAACAGTATGACATAGGAGTGAGGGGCAACGTGGGTGGATTGTCACTCCGCTGGTCACCAATGTGCCAGTTAGCCGTTAGGAGATGACTGAGACACAATTCGAATAGAGCTAACTTTATTAGGACGGAGCAGGAGTGTATTTACAAGCCATTCCATTCAAGCACAGCATAGAAATTCAAACAATGATGCAGGAAAATACAGGCATGAACAGGTTATCAGTGCGAGGGGAGAGCCATAACGATAATATACAAAAAACAAAAATACTGTTACAGTGTACGAGCATGTGTGATACACGCGCGGCACAAACTCTTTTCTCAATTAGAATTTTCTCACTATCTTTATGTTGTTTTTACAATGGATGTACTTCCCTTACAGATATCTTCAATTGTCCTATAATAAGATATATGTATTCACTGTCTTGAAGGGCTTTTATCCCTGCTGAAGTTTTGGCAGAATCAAAAGCTTACTCAGATTCAATAAATGCGATACATAGTGGTTTGTCATATTCAATTGATTTTTCCATAAGTTGGTTAATTACATCGATATTGTCAGTTGTTGAGTACCTGCTTCTAAATTTTGCCTGTTCTCTTGGTTGATTAAATTATTTCTGTCGTTCTATTTTGTCTTGTATGATCTTTGTAAATATTTCACATATAACTGTAGTTAACTTATTGTCTGGTAAATTATCAGGTCATTTGTGCCAGTTTTTATGAATTACTTTGATGGTATTTTTTTCCAAGCTGTAAGCATAGTGCATTCTTACAGTCTTTGTGTGTGAATTTTAATGAATTTACTACTACTAAGTCTCCTCCATCTATCATTAAATCAATTGTTAGGCATTGTTGTCTAGCTGTTTTACCTGTTTTCATATCTTTTGATACTTTCTTTATTTCTCCTACTACTTCTACTTCTGGTACTAGCTTAGGGTACCATTGCATAAAAATCTTGTGCAGTTTTCATCACTCGATTTCTACTGCAAATTTCTGTTGGTACCTTATTTCAAGTCTTTTTTTGTTATCCTTTTAATGTTCCTTCCTCAATATTGGCCCTATTATGTTCATGAATGTCTTAGATTTTTAGTTTCTGTATACAGAATTTTTAATACCCTTTTCTAGTGCTGATTAAAATAAAAAAAAAGAAATAATTACTGTTAATTTCCTCTTTACTCGATTCCATCTCATCATGTAGGTGGAAGTCCCTGTTTTTATTGCTAAATCAAAATCATCAAATATTTCTCTTATTGAAGGTGGGTTTACTTTCTTTCTTAACGATAGTTGTTCTCTTTCTTTCCTCAGATCTCGAAAATGTTACTTTTCACTTTTCTATAGTTTCTTGACCTTTACTTGTTCAATACTGCTACATCTTCAACTAAATGAACCTTATCATTAAAAATAAAATCTATTTTATTTCTCGTTTCACCATTTTGGATTCTACACGTAAATTTTTTATGTCCATTTATCATTAAAGAAAAATGTCCATGATTTCAAAATTGTTTCTCTCAGCGAATTTACAAGATGTCTCGTCTCTCATTTATTGTGCCCCTTCCAGATTTACTAAGAGCTGATATTCCTCTCCTCCTTTGACCTATTTCAACATTAAAATCATCAAAAAATAAATGTAAAATGAGTCCTAAGTGTTTAAGGGATTCCATATATATATATATATATATATATATATATATATATATATATATATATATATATATATATATATATATATATAAATATACATGTACATATATATATATATATATATATATATAAATATATATATATATATATATAATATATATATATATATATATATATATATATATATATATATATATATATACACACACATATACATATATATATATATATATATATATATATATACATACATATATATATAAATATATATATATATATATATATATATATATATATATATATATATAAAAATATATATATATACTGTACTGGTAGCAGACACAGAAGAGAAGCTTGACCGACTAGTGACAGAATTTGGAAGGGTGTGTGAGAGAAGGAAGTTGAGAGTTAATGTGGGTAAGAGTAAGGTTATGAGATGTACGAGAAGGGAAGGTGGTGCAAGGTCGAATGTCATGTTGAATGGAGAGTTACTTGAGGAGGTGGATCAGTTTAAGTACTTGGGGTCTGTTGTTGCAGCAAATGGTAGAGTGGAAGCAGATGTACGTCAGAGAGTGAATGAAGGTTGCAAAGTGTTGGGGGCAGTTAAGGGAGTAGTAAAAAATAATGGGTTGGGCATGAATGTGAAGAGAGTTCTATATGAGAAAATGATTGTATCAACTGTGATGTATGGATCGGAGTTGTGGGGAATGAAAGTGATGGAGAGACAGAAATTGAATGTGTTTGAGATGAGGTGTCTAAGGAGTATGGCTAGTGTATCTCGAGTAGATAGGGTTAGGAACGAAGTGGTAAGGGAGAGAACGGGTGTAAGAAATGAGTTAGCGGCTAGAGTGGATATGAATGTGTTGAGGTGGTTTGGCCATGTTGAGAGAATGGAAAATGGTTGTCTGCTAAAAGAGGTGATGAATGCAAGAGTTGATGGGAGAAGTACAAGAGGAAGGCCAAGGTTTGGGTGGATGAATGGTGTGAAGAAAGCTCTGAATGATACGAGGATAGATGTGAGAGAGGCAAGAGAGCGTGCTAGAAATAGGAATGAATGGTGAGCGATTGTGACGCAGTTCCGGTATGCCCTGCTGCTTCCTCCGGTGCCTTAGATGACCATGGAGGTAGCAGCAGTAGGGGATTCAGCATTATGAAGCTTCATCTGTGGTGGATAATGTGGGAGGTTGGGCTGTGGCACCCTAGCAGTACCAGCTGAACTCAGTTGAGTCCCTGGTTAGGCTGAAGGAACGTAGAGAGTAGAGATCCCCTTTTTGTTTTGTTTCATTGTTGATGTCGGCTACCCCCCAAAATTAGGGGAAGTGCCTCTGGTATATGTATGTATATATATATATATATATATATATATATATATATATATATATAAATATACATATATATATATATATATATATATATATATATATATATATATATATATATATATATATATATATATATATATATATATATATATATATATTCATCACTCAGGATGCCAGAAAACTTTCATTCAATCAATAATTCAATCAATTAAATTTCATTATTATCATCTCCTCCTACGCTTATTGACGCGAAGGGCCTCGGTTAAATTTCGGTAGTCATCTCTATCTTGAGCTTTTAATTTAATACTTCTCCATTCATCATCTCTTACTTCGTGATTTATAGTCCTCAGCCATATAGACCTACGTCTTTCAACTCTTCTAGTGCCTTGTGGAACCCAGCTGAACGTTTGGTGAGCTATTCTCTATTGGGGATTGCGAAGAGCATGCCCAAATCATCTCCAACTATCCCTCGTCCTGATCTCCTCCACATATGGTACTTGAGTAAATCTCTTATAGTTTCATTTGTAATCCTGTACTGTCATTTAACTACATAAATCCTTCTGAGGGCTTTATTCTAAAATCTACTAAATCTATTGGACATTGTTTCATTGTCATACCATGACTCGTGTCCATAGAGTAACACTGATCTCACTAAACTGATATAAAGTCTGATTTTTTATGTAATTTCAGGCGATTTTATTTCCAAATTTTACTCCACCTAGCCATGGTCTGATTTGCTTTTTTCAATCTTTCACTAAACTCAGAATCTAAAGACCCTGTATTGGAGATCATAGTTACTAAATACTTAAATGATTCTTATCATTAATCCCTTCTCCTTCCAATGATATTTTATCTTCCATTGCAGACTCCTTTCTCATCCTCTCTGTCTTTCTTCTATTTATCTTCAGCCCAACCTCGTGTGATATTTCATGCATTCTTGTAAGCAAGCATTGCAAAACATGTGGTGTTCTACTAACAAGGACAGCATCATCAGCATACTCTAGGTCTGCTAAATTCCTTTCACCAATTCAGTCCAATCATCTGTGACTGTTTTACGCATTATAAAATCCATGAGGAGTATATACAACATAGGTGACAACACATTCACTCGGAGAAATCCACTGTTCACTGGAAATGAATTTGATAAGACTCCATTAACATTAACTTTACACTTGCTAAGCTCGTTAACAGACTTAATCAAATTTACATATTTGAGAGGAATTCCATAATAATGCAGGACTCCCCACAAAATTGGTTGATGCACACTATCAAAGGCTTTTTCATAGTACAAAAATGCCATCAAAAGGGGATTTCTATATTCTATGCATTGGTGTACAATTTGTCTCATAAGGAAAATTTGGTCAGTACAGCTTGTACCTTTCCTAAATCATATTAGTTCATTGCTCATCTTTTCATCAATATTTTTCTCCAGTCTCTTTAGAATAAGTATGCGATATATTTCCATAAAAACTGACATAAGTGTTATGCCTTGGCAATTATTGCAATCAGTCAGGTCCCCTTTTTTTTCTATTTTCCAAAACACCCGTAACTCCCATTCATTAGGTTTTGTCTCTTCATGCCACATTCTTCAAAATAATCTTGTAAGTAGTTTTTGAGTAACTTCATTTTCAGCCAGTATCATCTCGCAGTTACCCCCATTGTATGCCGGGGCTTCCCATCTCTATTTTTTTAGGGATGGCTTCGATTTCAAACACACCGAATTCATTCATGGGCGCAACAAGGTCTTCATCAGCTTCAGGTATATCAATCAAATTATTCCATTCGTATCCTCCTATTCATAACCTCACTAAATTGTTCCATCCAACGTTATCTTTTTTCATCTTATTTTGCTATAACAGAACCATCTCTCTTTTTGATTGGTATATGCTTCTTTCTCTTTACTCCAGGCGAGATATCATTAATAATTCTTGACCAATTCTTTTACCATAGCCACTTCTTGAATGCATAGCTTTGTCAGCCTCATTTGGTTTACTGTCTAAATATTCTCTCCAGTCATTCCTCACTTTTCTTTTGACCTCACTGACAATACTGGAGTACTTAGCATGCTCTACCTTATAATTTTCATTACTTCCTCGAAAACTTTCAACAATCAATTTCTGCCTTTGTCTCCTTTTTATAGTGTACCAAGTATCATTTGATATCCATGAGTTTCTCCTTGTAACTGTGTGTCCCAAGACTTCACTACTAAGTGACTGATATATGTTCTTAATATCATACCATTCTTCAAAAATTGTCTGTTCTTCGTCTCTTAAAGTTTCTAAGACTGCAAATCGATTTCTACATTCAATTGCAGATATTTCTCTGTGCTTTTCAACTAGAACCTTAGGTATCTCAAAACTAGGTATTTTTTCCATCTCTCTGTTGAGTAATTTCAGTTTTAATTTTAGTGTTGTAATGAGCAGCTGGTGATCACTATCAGTATCAGCATCTCTATAACTTGTTAGAATTCTTAGATCCCTCTTTCTCTTTTTATCAATGGCAATGTGATCTATTTGATTTTTGTAATTGTAACACGGCGAAATCCATGTACAATTTTGTATTTTCTTGTGTTGAAAAAAAGTACCTCCGATGACAAGT
>NC_090725.1:223420794-223423294 GCF_036898095.1 Palaemon carinicauda | reverse complement strand
GCTTATGTGATCTAAATTTTTGAAAAGTAAAAATGTACCGTCTACATATCGACGGTACAAAAAAGGCTTAAATTCTACAGGACA
Organism: Palaemon carinicauda; assembly: GCF_036898095.1. Lineage (NCBI taxonomy): Eukaryota > Metazoa > Arthropoda > Malacostraca > Decapoda > Palaemonidae > Palaemon > Palaemon carinicauda. The sequence goes on along the minus strand of NC_090725.1, from coordinate 223,423,210 downwards.
ATCATTCAACCATTTCCCTTCTCAATAACGTAAAAATATATTTGCCAAGGTTGGTCCACACGGCGATCCCATTGCTACTCCATCTACCTGCTCATATAACTTGTTATTAAACATGAATGTGGATGTAGTGGTAGCTAGTTCTAATAGTATTTTAAATTGTTTTTTACTGAAACCTTCGAAAATTTCCTCTGGGTTAGGGAAGCGCTGTTCAAGAATTATCTCCAATGTTTCTCTTAAAGGAATGTTAGTGATCAAACTTTCGATGTCGAAGCTGCACATAACAGTTATTTGCATCTCCGACAGAATTTATCAAGTCTACAAATTCATAAGTATTTTTCAGGGTATATTCATTTACTGTGAGAGGGGCGAGCTTAGTTACTAGATGTTTGGACAGGTCATAGGAACAGGTATTAATAGCGCTGAGAATTGGTCTCAGAGGAATACATCTTTTGTGAATCTTTGGGGCACCATACATAATACCAGGTTGTGTTCCTGTTGCCATCATTGCTGAAGCTGTTTCGTCTGACAATATGCCATCATTCTTCCACTTACGAACCCTGTAGTTAATTTTATATTCCATATTTAAAGTTCAAATTAAGCGGTCGTCCGACACCAAGTCTCTGAACTTAGACCTATCATTTAAAATATCTTCCATTTTCCTTACATAATCAGCTTTATCCAGTATTACAATCCCTTGACCTTTATCCGGTTTACTTATGATTATAGTTGGGTCTTTATCTAGATTTCTCAAGATTTCAATATCCTTCTTAGAAAAAATGGGGGAGAAAACTTTGTGTGGTTTGAAATTATAGAAAGTTCTGTATGCAATGTCTTGTATGGCTCGTTTAAAGCCACATCCATGATCGCCATGTGGAACCTCCTTGTCAAGGTACGAATAAAAATTTTCAAATGCTAAAAAATGTCTATAAAAATTTATACGAAAATGAGGCAGTTTAAAGTTCAATCCATATGCTAGTAGTCCTTCTTCCTTAGGTGATAAGTTTCGACTAGAGTGATTGAAAATAACTTTATTAGGGTCAAGTGAATCTAGAGAATTTCTTATACCTAAAAATTTTAGTTTCTTTTCGTGGGTTTTTATAGTCTTAGTATTAACATTACAAACATTTTTAGAGATATAAGATCTAAAATAATAATAAACTAAAAAACTTACAGTAGTGTTTAACTCAGTATCTAGTCTTGTTTTTTCCTTTCCTAAATTTTTTATGGTTTCAATTCTATGATTGATTTCTATGGTCAGAAGTTTAAATTACCATTTTTGGTAGAGTTTAGAATTTAGTAAATTACTTTTATAGAGCTTAAAATATAAAAATTTGGGTAAGATTTCATAGCTTTTACATGTTTTTAAAAATTTTAAGTCTGCTTCATTCTTCCTTAATTCAATTGCAGTTTTTTTCTAGTTTTCTGAATAGTTGCAGTCCTTGACGGCCATATCTTGTTAAAATTATAGTTGATAGATGGGTTCCTCTTGGGAATCGCAATTTAAGTAGGAATAAAATAGTCAATGCTGCTATCATCTTCTTTATTCGGGAGCTTTCGACATAACTTATGTCATCTTCAGCCTATCTGCAATTATCATATGTAAAATTAATAAAATTAAAAAAAAATATCCTAAATACATAGTTAGGAAGATACACTTTCATGAACTGATCAACTAGCTCTAAAATCAACCAATCAAGGAACATAAACCCTTAAAAAAGACTTATTACACACAACTATATAACTATACAAAGAATCAATAACTAATATAAAACTTACAGTCAAAATTTAATTATTCAAACAGTCAGTAAGAAAAAGTTATATGTCTCCTTTCCATAATATGGTTATGTTTCGGAGAGACTAAGAACAGAGGTTATGAGTGTTGTGGGGAAATGCTATCCCCACATAGATATAAAACTGATTTTTATTAACAACTTCTCAGTTGGCTCACTGTTTAAATATAAGGAGAGTCTACCTACTCCCTTGTGTTCCAGTGTCATATACACTTTTAAATGTGCACTCTGTAATGAGTGCTACACTGGAAGCACATCTAGACAGCTTCAGTGTAGGATTTCGGAGCACATGGGGAGATCGGTACGAACCAATATACCTTTAAGTAAGAAACCAATTTCAGCCATTTATGACCACGCATTTAAATCTGGTCATGCCATTTCTAAAGAAAATTCAAAAATTACGGACAGACATAGTAGCGTCAGCCAGCTGAAAATCTTAGAGTCTTTATACATTTTTAATGCAAAACCCAGCTTGAATGAGGGCTTACCTGTTCAGTTACCGATGACCCATTGATCCGTTTGGTCTGTGGGTTGCTGGTCTGGATGGGTGGTCATCATCTCCTGCGGGTGACTAGGTATATTAGTTATTAAGTCTTTTATATAGTTATATAGTTGTGTGGAATAAG
>NC_090725.1:223408294-223413294 GCF_036898095.1 Palaemon carinicauda | reverse complement strand
GCCTCCGCTCCACCCAATGTAGGACCAAGGAGGGCAAGGCAGCGGCTGCTGATGACTCAGCAAATAGACCTATAGGCTTCCCCAAACCACCCATCCTTAGCTTACAAGGATGGTGAGGATACAGCGACCAAAGGTACTAACAAGTTTGAGTGGGACTCGAACCCGAGTCTGGCAATCGCCAGGCAAGGACGCTATGTGTGTGTGTGCTAATGTCCAGTTGCACAGTTTGGACACAATGTGTTATTCTCCGCTCTTCGTATATTGATATTGTTATCTCTTATCATCCTCTCTTATTTATTTTGCCCTATTCCACACAACTATTTTTCTTGCTTTGTTAATCTGTGTATGGATTTATTTTAAGCCTCTTCATGTTCATTGTTATTTTTTTTTATCATTATAGTCGATTATGAGAGATTATATGGCGATATCGTTTTTATTTGGTTATCACTTTTATGCAGGATGGTGATATTTAGGTTCGAAGCAGCACAAGTATCAATTGCTTTATCTAATACCAGTTGATAATTTCAACACCCAATTTACTTATTCCTATAAAAAGAATTTTGCTACTGCCAACTTTTCTTATATCAAAAATAATTATTATATGATGCTTACCTATCTTGAGAACATAAATTTTAGTTTACATTTTATATGAATTATTTATATAAAAAACATTATACTTATTTTGCATTAATTGTATATGAAATAACTCCAAATTAGTTTAGAAAGGGGCTGTTCATAAAAGAGATAAAGTAAAAAAGATAGTATTTATCCTATATTGAAGTAATATATATTATATATATATATTTTTTTTTACTTTTGTCGTGGATATTTTCACAGTAGAGGAACTATACGCATGGTGGTTAGTATTGCAGTGAGTGACTTCCCCAGGTTTCAACATCATCTATACCCCTGGTAGCTTGGCTCCTTTTTATGTGAGACTTCATGACACTTTGCATGTTCCTCGCAACACTGCATAATTACGTCGTCAGGGTGCATAAACACCTCACCTTATCGCCGCGTCCACGGAAATCCGGATATGAAATAGTAATTTATGCTTATATATGTTATGAATCAATTAATTGTTACATATATCATTTTGTTTTTAATTTTTCCCTTCTCAGATATTTTGAATAACTATCTTGTATGCCATCCAAAACTGAAGAACACGATCATCGATGATTCTGAATTATTTTAAATTTTTAACCACGTGTCAAGAAGACCTACTCAGAATCAATCTTATGTGATCTCACCTACCACATGGTCTTGGTTGGCTGGTCGACGACCTTATGTTTACACTGCGGCTGGTTTTTATCCCTTTAATAACGTACCATCACTTACGGACTTCCAAGTGGTGGCGTGGAGCCGGTCTAATCTTTCCCAATAAACCACAACACATTATAACGGAGACCACCCAACAATAAATGTCAAACAGAATAATAAGGGTTTAATAAAGTCGATCAGTTCAAGTTTCGTAAAATTCATAAATTCCCCATCAGGAGCTCTAACAGAAAAGTATATATTTCATTTCCCCTATTGTGAAATTGTATTAAGTAATGAAAACCAATGTCTAATCAAATTAATCATAATTTGATTATCGTCAACAGAAAACAAATTCAATAAAAAAGAAAAACAACCTTAACCTTCAATGCAAACGGCATGTTTTCAAAGCGAAACTATTAAGCAAACAAAACAAAGTGATGCCAATAAAAAGGTATGAAAAACAAAACGACAATCACTACATTTCACAGGGAAGCCCAATGAGTGACCAAAACAAAAGTCCAATTAATTTCATATCAATTCACATCAATGCTCACCAGAAACCATATTTTGGAGAAACTGGAAAAAAGGGCTCGATGAAAAGTGTAAAAACATGTGTGAGGGAGGCGTTTTCTATCTCCTGTGTTTGTGTTTGTTTGTGCGTGAGAGAGAGAGAGAGAGAGAGAGAGAGAGAGAGAGAGAGAGACTTGTAATAACTGAGGAAATAGTGTTTTTGGTGTGTGGTCCTTAGCAGCTCATAATCATTCTGTAGAATTGCAGTGAAAAATTTCCAAGAATGTTCTAATTTATTTTTTTTCTCCTTTGTAAAGACGATTAGTACGAGTCTTGAATCTCTGATTCCAATTCTTCTTATTGATCAATAAAAATTTTTTGATACGAAGCGTTTTTATCATACTATTAAATGATAGCTTTGTGAATCCCAGGGATAGTCTTACCTTAAAAAATGAAACGCTTGAAGAAATTTTCGAACCAATCTACGATGGATCTGTTGTGGGAACAAATGAGGAAAGAAAACGAAGAAGGCAATGGTAGTTATTTATAGATTTTATTTATGTACGTGCCTATTTATTATTTCTATGGAAATAAATTTTTCATTTGGTCATGTTTAAGAAAGTGGAATTGAGAAAAGTGCCTTCAAATTTAAATTTATCATTATCAAAAATACAAAATGATGGAAAATTAATGATATTTTTATATCGCCATTAAGGGAAAATATATCTACTGGTGTCAAAATATATAAAAAAAAGAAACCTAGAAGTGAAATGGAAATATTCCAGGAAAAGGGAATTATTCGAAGATTATCAAGGAAGCGAAACAATAAACAATAGACAAAATAAATTTCCTTAAATTTTTAATATAAATCATGGCCAAAAGACATAATTCGCTATTAGGATATAAGTAAAGTAAATGAAATGCAATTTATTGTCATATCAGTAGAATTTGGAGACACGAAAACCTAAATTTTACTTAAACACGAAAAAGGGAAGAAAACAATTATAAAACTCTAAATAACATATGAAGTGAAAATAAAATTTGTTAGCTAAGAGAGGAAAGAAAGAATTCGAGGGCATACAGCATAGGGGGATAAGATAGGTTGGGGAGGGGAGGGGAGGGGTGTTAGGATTGTAAGGATTGGAGGGGATACTGTTAAAGTGAAGTACAGTGAATGGAGAAAAGATAGAATATTAAGTCATAATTATATGACCATTCAACGGCATATGATTATGACTTGATATTCAATAATAAAAGAAAAACTTAACATATCAAGTTTGTTCAGATAATTCAGAAGAGATACAAATTTAATTTCGAATGTAAATTAAAGTAAGGAAATTTCTCGTTTGCTCCATCGAAAGAATCTTGAATCTATGGAGAATCCATTCAGAATTCACATGTTTCTAATTAGATTTGCAATTTTTCCTCATGTTTTCTTCTGGTGGTTTTTGGGAGAAGATGTAAAGTACGTCAGTACCATATAGATTTTTTTTTTCTACTCAGCCTATTATATTCTAACATTCAGGCAATTAAACAAAATCCAGCTTCACACTTAAAATTAAATTTGGGTGAAATCACTGGAAGTAACCAGAACATGAATAAAAAAATTAAATAGTTAAAAGACCACAATTACAACGAACAAAAATAACGTTCACGGTCACATATAAACAATTTTATTAATAATCAGGATATTTCAGGTAGAAACCGTATAATTAAAGAATAAAATAAGAATAAAGTATGAACATAAAACGTAAGAAGATAAAGGCATTTAAAGCTAAACGCATAACAATTACCTAAGAACTAGACCTGTCATTGAATGGGGAAAATTCTTTTTCATTTTCAGATAAACTTTCATTATTTATTGCATTAGAGATAACAAAACATGAAATTAAGAAATTTTTGCTCTGCATCTCGAAGGAAAACAATAATTCTTAAGCAGTTGGACGTCAATTATCTATTTAATGGAATAGGATTTTATCTTTATAACTTAATAACACCAACTTATTTTGTTTTTCTTATTTTTTACTGAAACTATGATTCTCCTTTAAGGAATTTAATTATCTTAAAGATTAGTTTAAAACTTATGTCATATATCTCTCATAATTAAAATTTCTCAATATTAAACAGCTTTTTATAACAAGAATACATATCAGTGAAGAGCTTTCAGCAGAAAAAACATTACACGAATATTGTTATCAGTTACATAGCCCTAATATTTAAAGGTGAAAATTGATAAGTCTAATTATTTTGGAATTATTGCATACACAATTGCATATAAATACAAATATGTAGTCGGTTCGGTAATATTTATAGCCTAACAGTTATATTATAGGGTGAAGATTGGCCAAAGTATTAGGAAATAAAATTTTGATATATATTACACACTTGAAAATCGTTGCATTAAGATCACAGTAAATCATCAAATACCACGGTAAGTGAAGCCATTGACTGATTGTAATTGATATGTAAACTCTATCACGAAAGATAATGAACGATCAAAAGTATCACAGACAAAAAGTGAGGAATGAAAACAACCTACTAACATACATTATATTTTTTTTTAAAAAATTGGAAGTATTCCACTTGCTACAACAGTATTCAAACATTTTTTTTTTTTTTTGCGCTGCCGAAAAAAAAAAATATGAAAACCCAAAGTACCTAAGGCACTACTGGGAACATAGCTGCGACTTTGATGAAAGTTAAAACAAAAAGGAATAGTCGATAGTAGGTCAAAAGAAGTCTTGCCTAGGATGCATATAAAATAAACACCAAAGCAGAAGTAAGCGAAAGGAAAGTAAACCCAACAACAAAACCGGTGACGCCTGGCCAGACCTGACTTGGAGAGATCATGCCCTTCTTGCCCTGAAAGGTGGCCGACGTTGAACAACCAAGACATTGTTAGGATTGCTCGAGTGTGAGGAGAAGGAAAATTATCGATATCACTCATAGGAATGCGATCATGAATGAAATATATTCTTTTAAGAAATGTAATCTAATATTATTTCGAAACTAATTCATCAAGAGATTTTATCATAACTTTTTATTTGAATTTTCCTATCCTATTTCTATATAATTTTTTTTAATAATATTGGAACTGACTATTCATATTGATATTCATAACACGAGTATATCCTTCGTTTGCATTGTCCAAAGCAGTCGCCCCCACCTCTCTCTCTCTCTCTCTCTCTCTCTCTCTCTCTCTCTCTCTCTCTCTCTCTCTCTCTCTCTCT
>NC_090725.1:223393294-223403294 GCF_036898095.1 Palaemon carinicauda | reverse complement strand
CGGAATTTTGATTTTCCTCTTTTTTTTTTTTTTTACGAATTTTTATTTTTTGTCCTCGTCTAGACGCAAAAATAATAGTGAAAAAGAAAGCAAACATAAATTAAAACTCCACTTGACAGAATTGTGGAATTTTTATTCTTCTTTTCAATGATATCTTTCTCTCTAATATCGAACAACAAATAAGTGAAAAAATGTAACTATGTGTGAATAAGTATGTTTTTGAGTTATGAGCTCCCAAAGATTTGCAACAAATTTTCACTTCTTTTCTTAAAGATATCAAGATAACATCATTATGGTAACTTTTATTGTTTATATCTACATAAAAGCACCCTAAATGAGGTATTTGAACCAGCGATCTCTCACCGTTGCCACATTTTAAGTTAGTATGTTTCAGCTTTGTATTCTTATTCATGTTTCCCTCTCTTCTTGGTTATTTTTTTCTTGTGCTCCACTTACTGTTTGTTCTTTCTATCACCGTATGAATCATTAGCCTTACTGTAAAGTTCCCCAGGACGTTGTGAAAGCACAATCTACATACGAACTTCAAGGAAACAAAGACATGCATTATAACTTCTATACGTCTTTGGAAACTCTGATTGGTGTTCTCGTAGCTGGTAGTTTTCATTTACGTACCCTCTACAATGCCTTCCATTTCTGCTAGAAGTACGAGATTTCGAAACGAGAGAGAGAGAATCAACCATTATTTGATTCTAAGAGAGAGTTGAAAATTGGCATTACAGAATTTGTATAGATGGTAGTTTTAAATAATGAGAGAGAGAGAGAGAGAGAGAGAGAGAGAGAGAGAGAGAGAGAGAGAGAGAGATAGATCATGAATTTAATTTTGGAGTGATAGCATTTGGTTGATATAGATGGCAGTTCAAAGAGAGAGAGAGAGAGAGAGAGAGAGAGAGAGAGAGAGAGAGAGAGAGAGAGAGAGAGAGAGAGAGATCATTATTTGATTCTAAGAGAGAGTTGAACATTGTTATAATAGTATTTGTATGAATGGCAGTTTTAAATGATTTGAGAGAGAGAGAGAGAGAGAGAGAGAGAGAGAGAGAGAGAGAGAGAGAGATGCAAAAATGAACACAACTACGATTCTGTCAAACTCAGTAATGCAGATGACGCAGTAAGGATGAACTCATCATTCAAAGACCGCTATATCTTCCTTATTTGGAAAAAATTATTGACTATTTGTTCTTTTTATGACCTTGGGTAACATTGGCCTTGCTATAAAGTTCCCGAGGACGTTGTGAAAACACAATGTACATACGAACTTCAAGTAAACAAACACATGCATTATAGCTTCTATACGTGTTTAGAAACTCTGACAGCTGTTCTTTAGGAGTAGATTTCTTCAACTACGCTTTACCAATGCCTTCCATTTTTGCCAGACGTACGATATCTCGAAACATAAGTGAAAAAAAAATCGCTATAAATATGCAAAAATAAACACACAAAGACGATTTTGTCAAACTCAGTCATGCAGACGAAACAGTAAGGATGACGTCATTATTTAAAGACCGCTATATCTTCGTTATTTGTAAAAATAATTGGCTGAAACTTCTGGGGAGCATGTACGATATGTTTACGCATATATAGAAGCAATAAAACTATTTTTTATTTCTAGAAGTTGTTATGTTAAAACACCATGGGGGACTGTCCTTAACATTGTTATTGACCTTAAAACCCTGGATAGGTACGGTGGGTCGTTCGCGACCCCGAGCGTAAAAAAAAAACAGGTTTTTCTCACGTGACTCACCCCCGTGACTGAATTTGTGGGTGATCGACCTGCAGGAGGTGTCTCCCCTACACGCTCTAGTAGTGTCCAGATGTGCATTGCTGTAGCTGTACTCCTTCCTCGATTTCTGAGACGCGTCGGGGTCGTTCGCGTCCGAGTTTACCCTTCTAAGGTAGTTTGCATAATTATCAAAGTTATTACGTATTATGAAATTGTCGTAGAATGGTGCAACTTGTATAGGTTATCAGTTGTGGAAAGTCTTGGTGGATTGTTTGGCTACCATGTGCATGTTTTTGTTTTTAGTTAAAAGGTCGTTCATCACCACGAGGACCATTTTACCGCGAGTACCCCCCTTTTTCATTTTTTTTCATTTTTTTGCCAAGTCATTTTTCCGTAAGATATTGCCAAATAGTGTCGTAAAACTTTTGCTTGTTTAGTGTTTGAAAGTGTGTCTAGATGATCTAGCTACCCATGCATGACTTTGTTTTTGTCAGATACGACGTAGTTATTGGTATATTGGGTATTTAACTGCGGTTACCAATTTCTGTTTTTTTTCAATATTTGTAAAAATTACTACGTAGTAAGGAATTGCCGTATATTATTCATTTTTTTTTCATGTTTATGTGTTAGAAAGTGTGCCTTGATGGTTGGGCTAACACGTGCATGTCTTTTTTTTTATCTGAGATGTCGTATATTAGAATGTCGGGCATTTTACCGCGAGTGTCCCTTTTTCATTTTTTTTTCATTTTTTTGCCAAGTCATTTTTCCGTAAGATATTGCGAAATAGTGTCGTAAAACTTTTGCTTTTTTAATGTTGGAAAGTGTGTCTAGATGATCTGGCTACCCATGCGTGATTTTGTTTTTGTCAGATACGACGTAGTTATTGGTATATTGGGTATTTAACTGCGGTTGCCAATTTCTGTTTTTTTTTCAATATTTGTAAAAATTTACTACGTAGTAAGGAATTGCCGTATATTATTGATTTTTTTTTTCATGTTTATGTGTTAGAAAGTGTGCCTTGATGGTTGGGCTAACACGTGCATGTCTTTTTTTTTATCTGAGATGCCGTATATTAGAATGTTGGGCATTTTTCCGCGAGTGCCCCTTTTTATTTGTTTTGCATTTTTTTGCTTAGTCATGTTACCGTAAGGAATTGGCAAGTAGTGTCGCAAAACTTATATTTTTATAGTGTTGGAAAGTGTTTCTAGATGATCTGGCTACCCATGCCTATTTTTTTTTTAGCCAGATATGGCGTATATATAAGTATGTGTTCGATTTTCCTGTGATTGCCATTTTTTCGTTTTTTCCCATTTCTTTCAAAATTACTACGTACTAAGGAACTATCACAGAGTAATATTTCATTTATATGTTTATTTGTCGGAAAATATGCCTTGATGGTTTGCCTAGCACGTGGCTGAAATTTTTTTTTTCTGAAATGCCGTATATTAGAATGGCCATTTTTCCACGAGTGCCCCTTTTTATTTGTTTTGCATTTTTTTGCTTAGTCATGTTACCGTAAGGAATTGGCAAGTAGTGTCGCAAAACTTATAATTTTATAGTGTTGGAAAGTGTTTCTAGATGATCTGGCTACCCATGCCTATCTTCTTTTTTTAGCCAGATATGGCGTATATATAGGTATGTGTTCGATTTTCCTGTGATTGCCATTTTTTCGTTTTTTCCCATTTCTTTCAAAATTACTACGTACTAAGGAACTATCACAGAGTAATTATTCATTTAGATGTTTATTTGTCGGAAAATGTGCCTTGATGGTTTGCCTAGCACGTGGCTGAATTTTTTTTTCTGAAATGCCGTATATTAGAATGTTAGCCATTTTTCCGCGGGTGCCCCTTTTTATTTGTTTTGCATTTTTTTGCTTAGTCATGTTACCGTAAGGAATTGGCAAGTAGTGTCGCAAAACTTATATTTTTATAGTGTTGGAAAGTGTTTCTAGATGATCTGACTACCCATGCCTATCTTTTTTTTAGCCAGATATGGCGTATATATAGGTATGTGTTCGATTTTCCGGTGATTGCCATTTTTTCATTTTTTCCCAATTCTTTCAAAATTACTACGTACTAAGGAACTATCACAGAGTAATGATTCCTCTAGATGTTTATTTGTCGGAAAATTTTGTTTACTTTTTTTTTTGATTGAATATCATCAAATTTTTTTAGCTAAAATATTGTTTTACATTTTTTTTTTTCGATTTTATTTCCCTTCAAAAAAATTTTTTTGGGTCAGAATTTTAATTTTATAGTCGTAAAATAATCGACAATTATCCAGCAACCCACCATACAATTTTTATGCATATCCAATAATAATTAGATTAGTAAATAACACCTTGAAATTGACATACCCTTCCTACATTTCAAGTGGCAGATTAGGGAGTCTGAGTCAGTGTGGTTGGCGGCCATTTTGTGGACATATCCGAAGCGTAAGCTGCCCTATCTATATATATTCTTGTTCCCTATAGAATTTGTGATATTTTGGTATATTTTTACCTGCATAAATATCATATTATATATTAAATATATGTATTTTTTTACGAAATTTCTAAGTACTCAAAAAATTACCTTTAGATATGGCCCCTGATATAAATGTAATTTATAAAATAATGAAGATTTTTTTACATATTTCTATTTTAGGATAACATATGTTTATTCCCTAAAAAAATTAGCCACTTCCTATTTCATTTGGGTACCCAAAAAAATTCATGAAATTTGGACAAATTTTTTTGGCCAAAAAAAGTTACCCTTTTTTTCTCATTTCAGATCTTCACCTCCATGGGTCTGACTTCATCCAAAATACATCAAGATGTGTCCTAAACATTCAAGAATCAATTCCTAAAAGGATTTGTGTATATATGTATAAACTTTTTTTTTATGAATTTTTACGTCAGGTCTTTTTTTTTCTACTTAATTTTTTCAAATATTTATAATCAATAGTTTTTCTGCAGATGAGTAGTATTTATCTTTACAGTTGTTTTAAGCATTCATTGAAGTTTTTTTTGGCAAAAGAAAAAAGGAGGTTACTGCAAAAACTGATTTTTCAAGAATTTTTTTTGGCGTCGGGGTCGTTCGCGTCCGAGTATACCCTTAAAGGGGTGTCCGAGGACCGTACCTATCCAGGGTTAAAATATTTTTTTCTTGTGTTAATTCCCTACTTATATATATATATATATATATATATATATATATATATATATATATATATATATATATATATATATATATATATATATATATATATAGTTTATTTGCTATTCTCTTATTTCATTTCATCACTAAGCTACTTTCTCTGTTGGAGTCACAGGGCCTTTAGCATTCTGCTTTTTCACCCTAGGTTGTAGCTTGGCTGATAATAATCCTAATAACAAAAATAAACAGAGAACTTTAGAATTGCTGAAGCAATTCTTAGAAACAACTCCATACAGAATTTGCCAATAATTTGCTCTTAGGGATATTGAAGCGAAAAAGAAGATTGAAAATAGTATATTATTGATTATAGGTCTACAAAAGGACCTGTTCTACACTTCTTAACAAAGCAACCAGCCTTTTACTATCTAGGTTGGCTTGGAAGGCCACCTAATCCCCACTTTTAAGGCTCGTATGAAATCTTGTGTGAAAATGGGCTGGATAGCACAATAGATTTAGTATTTTTTTCAAAAATATATCTTTCTACAAATATCGTCCTGTGACCTTGAGGTTTTTGTTTTCTTATTACCCTCTACAATTCCACCAAAGTTTGTTTAAAGCAGCCAAACAGTTTCTGATTTGGTATTTTCCACCATGTGGCAGCCTTTTTATTACTTCCTAAGCTACAACCCTAGTTGGAAAAGCACAATTCTATAAGCCCGAGGGCTTCAGCAAGGAAAATAACCCAGTGAGGAGAGGAAATAAGGACACTACAAGAGAAGTTATTAACAATCAAAACAAAATATTTGAAGAACAGTAATAACATTAAGATAAATATTTCTTGTATAAAATATAAAAACTTAAATGAAGACAAGAGGAAGAGATATAGGATATAATAGTGTGCCCGAGTGTACCCTCAAGCAAAGCAAGAATAACTCTACCCTAAGACAATGAAAGATCATGGTACAGAGACTTTGGCACTATCAAAGATCAGAGAGCAATGGTTAGATTTTGGAGGGTCCTAATCCTATAAGAGCTGCCTACCATAGCTAAAGAGTCTCTTATACCCTCACCAAGAGGAAAGTAGCCATTAAACAATTGCATTGCAGTGGTTAACCCCTTGCGCGAAGATGAATTGTTTGGTAATCTCTGTGTTGTCAGGTATATGAGACAGATGAGAATGTGTAAAGTATAGACTAGACTATTCAGTGTATGTGTGGATAAAAAGAAAATGAGCCGTAACCAGCGATAAGGCTTCAATGTAGTACTGTCTGGACAGTCAAAGGACCCAATAACTCTCTAGCGGTAGTATCTCAGAAACCTCTTGCGCCTGCACTAGACCATGGCCAAAGGGGTCTCCAGCAAAAATTTGAAAGCAATCAATGGAAATGTTCTTGAGATCTCGAAGAGCAATCGTTTTTAGTGAATTTTGCTGTGTGCATAGCGGGCACTGCATGTACCTATTGGATTTTCTTGATCTATATTTCCCTCGTGTGGGTCATACCGCTGCTCAAGTTTGAAAGCAAACGCTTTAAAATTGGCTGAGTTATTAGCGATCAAAGACATGATAAGAATAATAAGAGGAATATGAGTAATAAAGATAAAACTCCACACTCTCACTTTTTATGAGTATACAGTAGTTGGAGAATAATGAGTGATCTTAAGGGCTATTGGTACTGTTAATATACCCCTTCGAAAGTTATATAACGAGGCACTAATTTAGAAGATAACCAAGGAAATGTAAAGTGACATTTATCTTTTCTCCTGAACAGCCCGTAATCAGGGATACAAATTTCAACCGTCAGATGGATTTTTAATTTTTTTTTTTTTAATTTTCTATCTTATTTTGATATCACGATGAACTGTCTCAATATGTCTGGCATTTATTTCTTGAGTGTTGTATAGCTTTTCAAGAATATCCTACTTTGCTTGTTCACGTATTTAATTTTTACCTCATTATATTATAATACCCATTTATTGATTATACTTTATGATTTATTTACTTAATCTTCTTATTTCTATTAGGATTTGAGGATAAACATAACTACTAAAATATGCGTATACAGGAGAAATAAGAATACTAGTAATGATAATAACAATAATAATAACTCATTCCTTTTTACTACAACACACAACAATAACAAACATTCCCTCATTACCATCATCTTCTATATGATGATGACAACTATGAGTATTATCCTAATATAATAAGAAACAAAATGTCCAAGAAATAGAGAATAAATATTCAAATGATTAAAAGCGTTTGAAACTTAGTGTACAAACCATAAGCTTTCACTCGGGAAACGACTACGATATTCATCTTTAACACAATTAATGTACGCGTATTATTTCAGCAGTTGCCTCATAGATTATGCGGATTGTATAAACAAAACGTATCCTCTTATAAATTCATCAAAACAATTCTCTGTGAATTATCATATTTTATGTAAATTCCGCTTGCAATATAGTGATTACATTGATGCATTAGATTTGAAAACAAGTTGTCGAGCTTGGAATTAACACCCGGCTAAAATTATATATTCGGAAAGAGCAATATATATATATATATATATATATATATATATATATATATATATATACATACATATATATATATATATATATATATATATATATATATGTGTGTGTGTGTATATGTATATACATATATATATATATATATATATATATATATATATATATATATATATATATATATATATATATACATATATATATATATATATATATATATATATATATATATATATATGTATATATATATTCATATACATATATATATTCATATATACACACACACATATATATATATATATATATATATATATATATATATATATATTTGTGTGTATATATATGAATATATATATATATATATATATATATATATATATATATATATATATATATATATATATATATTTGTGTGTATATATATGAATATATATATATATATATATATATATATATATATATATATTTGGGTGTGTATATATATATATATATATATATATATATATATATATAAACCATAATGGCATTTATTTTACTTTTTTTGCCTTATTCCCTCACTTACAGTTATTTTGGTGTTTCAGGTAACAATACTAGTCTAGAACAAAATAAAGATAAGAACTAAATTGATGGTATCAGTGGAGGAGGTTCGAATTCTATACTTGTTACGGCAATTCATTAAACTTACAGTTTTGCAGTATTTGGGACAATTTACTTTCTTTAGGTTGATTTCAATACTAAAGTAGATCAAAAGAAGAGATGAGAATCAGCAGTAGGTAAATTCGGAGCAGTCACATGGAATAATAGAGGAATCATGGTTGTAGAAGTTCCTGAAAGAAAAATCACGAATACCTTTTATAAATAGGAAAATGTACATGGAGAAGCCCAAATGAGGTAAAAAAATTAAATAGGTATTATTCTCAGTGAAAAATCAAACTAGTTAAAGATGTAATAGTGTAAAATAGATTGAAGTTAAGCGACCTTAGAATGCTAAGAAGAAAAATTTCTTTAGATGTAAGAAGAAAGAGAGAAAAATTTATTTTAAGAACCGAAGATAAACACTCCTATATCAAAAGCAAAATTCAATGGGTTTGGTATAGCAGTACAAAACAGGTACTCCTAGCTACATGATGAAATGGAAACAAGTAATGAATAAATAAACAGTGATTTAACAAAATTTGTATTGGAATTCACACAAGCGATAGGTGGAAAAGTTACTAAACAAGATCAAGGAAAACTGTACGAAAAGACCAGAAACAAAATCGATAAATGATTGAAAATGAGGATAAAATCCAAGAGAGAAGAAATAGAATTACCTGAAATATCCAAAACCATAAACAAACTGAAAACCAAAGATATTCGTAAACATAATCAGACCAAAATTGAGGAAACACTAATAGGGCGCCAACAGTTGTTTGCTTCAAAGGATGAAAATGGAAGTATTATCCATTATAGAGATGGAGTAATGAAAATTGCAGAGGATTTGTTTACAATGCTATACAATACTGATTTAACAAATACTTCACCAATAGGAATAATGAAACGCCTGTGCAGGTACCAAACGTAATAGTATGAGAAGTAAAGAAAACATTAACAGGTATGGAAAGAGGCAAAGCAGCAAGAGAAGATGGACTAACAATTGATTTCATAATAGATTGAGGAGATTTCATAGAAGTAAAACTCGATGAACTCTATACCAAATGTATGCAAGAATGCTCTATGCTAATTGCTTGGAAAAGCTTTGTACTAATTTTACAAAAAGAAATGAAAAATTACCGTCCCATACGTTTACTCTCCGTAATATATTAAATATTTACAAAGATCATATTAGACCGAACAGAAAGATAGCTATACTTTAACCAACCATGATATTGGACAAGCTCTAGAAGTGGGCATTCAACAACTGACCATAAGCATGTAATTGGCCAGCTGATGAGAAAAATCGACGGATTATGACAAACCACTATGTATGGCATTAATAAACTATAAGAAAGCTTTTGATTCTGTAAAAAACCTCATCAGCAATGAAAACCCTTCAAACACAAGAAATGAAAGAGTCTTATATTAGAACACTTGAATATATCTATACAGGAAGTATAACAATCCTAAAGCTAAATAAATATAGTGACAAAACTCTTATTGGAAAAGGAATTACACAGGGAGACACCATCTCTCTTAGATTATTCACAGAATACTTACAAGAAGTTTTCATGAATTCAGATTAGAGAAATACAGGAATTAATGTTAATGGGGGAATACCTTAACAACTTAAGATTTGTAGGTTTCATAGTTGTGTTTAGTGAATCATGAAAGGAATTACAAAAGATGATAGAGGATTTGGATAAAAAAATGTAGGGCTGAAAGTGAATAATATAATGTTCAATGAAAATGCAGAGAGATAACAAATAAGACTTAGGGATGAACCTCTAGAGATTTTTAATGAAAATACGTACTTACGGCAGACAGTAAGTGTGTACTTAGGACACCAGACCGAAATTTAAAGAAGGATAGGTATGAGATGGAAAGCCTATGGTAAATAAATTGAGATTATGAAAAGCAAAATGGCACTATCTCTGAAAAGAAAAGTATCTAAAGA